>NC_074682.1:19752585-19887585 GCF_029448725.1 Salvelinus fontinalis
GAACTAAATAAAACACATCAAAACATATAATTTGTATCACACAAAGTGTCATGTGTGGGTGTCGGTATACGTTGGGAGCATCCAATGTATGTGATGATTGTGGTTATGGTGTACATGCTGCGAGTGGGTCTTATTCTAGCAATATATTCTAACAATTCTATATTTGACTTCTCTGCTCAACCATTGGGCCAACTGATAAAGCATGCACACGCACCCACACAGGTGCTGACACACACCTATATCCATACAATATGTATACCACATCTATAAGTGTACACCCAGGCACAGAAACAAATATGTTATACAGTACTGTACTCCAGTGGTGCCCAACCTTTATCGGTTACTGTACCACCAACTGAATTTTGCTCTGCCTGGTGTACCCCTGAAGTACCCCCTCATGTGCATTTGACCAGTAGGCCTATGGTCTCATGAGTCTTCTCAAGTACCTCCTGTGGATAGACCAAGTACCCCCAGGGGTCCTAGTACTCTGGTTGGGAACCACTGCTATACTCAATGTATTCATATCTTGCATGAGAGCGAGGAAAACATTTACCCAACATTAATGGGCCTGTGCGATTAATCATGAGGCCTATGCAGGTGGCATGTTAATGTATCCTCTGTGTGGCCTCTCAGGGGGTTGAGTAAGTGCCATGGTAGGCCTGGCCCCTCCATCCCTCACTATGCTGGCTTTGACTGACAGGCTGCGTTTATCCACCTCCACACTTTATCCTTTAGAACAACAGCCATCAATGTGAAGGAAGGAGGGAGATAAACGAGTGGCCAGAGCCCTGGGAGGGTTTCCCAAAGATTTCCCATCCATCTAGCCAACACACCCACGCAAACACGCATGCACACGTCCCCACCTCTCCTCTTCTCCACCCCTCAATCTCTCCAACCTTTTCTCCCTCTGCTTGTGTCTGACAGCACAGCCCAATTTGCCCCTTTCCCCAGCACAAACGAGACAATTCAAGTCTTTGCTACTTACTGAGGGGATAGCACATCCTGTGAATCCAACAGACACATCTGAAAATGTTTTATAGAGTTCACGGACCACTTGGAGAGAGAAAAAGACGTGTGAGCGGCTAAGGGCACGTTCCAGGCACATAGTGCTCGACACTATTAATATAAATGGTAATAACACCACACAGGCTCAGAGCTTCTGAAGACTGAGGAGAGAGAGAAGAGGACAACGGGAGAGAGAGAGAGAAAGGACACCAAGAAGAGATGGGAAAGGAGAAAGAAGAGGACAAGGCCATTTCACATAAACCAAGCATGTCTGCTGTATAGACAGGTGGGATGTTTACTCGGTGCATGTCCTACATGCTGAAAAGACAAAATGCAGTGAGGCGTGAGTGTGATTTATCTGCCAAACTGTGGAAGGAATATTAATCATGGCTGTGCACCAGTGTGTACTGTATGTTCTGTATATGGCAGCTCCTATCCTGCCCTACACTGAGGAGATTGAGCAGCCAGCATGCTGAGATTCAACCTCACACCTACTTCTGTGACAATGCTATGTCAGCCCAAGGCCCAGCAAGACAGGGGGAGGAGATAGAGAAAGAGCGCTGGGACGAGGGTGGAAGAGAGTGTGGGACACAGATGGAAAGAGGGAGGGGAACAGAGAGTGGAAGGAGTGTTTTTGAATTGTCCCCTAGTTCTGCGCTAAAGAGATAAATAATGAGGCTGATAGAGACTGGGGATTCTGATAATGAGACAGAACGAGACATGGTGGTGTCTCCCATGGTCTGAAAATTACACTGTTAGGGGAGTGTGTGTGTGTGTGTGTGTGTGTGTGTGTGTGTGTGTGTGTGTGTGTGTGTGCGTGCGTGCGTGCGTGCGTGCGTGTGTGCGTGTATAGGGAGGGGGTATTTTCTCTGCAAATAGGACTGAAATATTAATATGGACTATCTGGCTCATTAAGAAAGATATAGTGGCCTACTTGAGCTTGACAAAAACAAACAGACTTCCTTCAAAGACGGAAAACTGACTCGTGGTGCTAAAAGCTAAACAGGCTCATCAAACATCTAATGAGCTGGACTGCTGAAAGAGAGTTAACACAGAAACCACTGGTTTCAAAGCCATATAATAGAACAAGGTAATAGTGTTCCATGTTCTGTTTGGAGGGATATCTGCTCTCCACTGACGTTAGGGCTGTTATCCCTGAAGCACACATCACACGAGTCACATGTATCATACACATGCCTACAGTGGTAAAAAATAAGAAGTATTGCACTGTTAGGTCTGACAGAAAAAAAATACAGTAGCCTCTGTGTTCTTCCACTTTGAAGTGGGTACAAAGTTGGAGCTGTGTCCCTCCTGAGGTGCACCAAGACTGGGAAGTGCTCTGCGATATCACCCGCTGGGACCATGGAAGATCTGAGGCTGAATCACAAGCCTTGTGCTGGGAAGTAACCAACGACAGACAGACAGGATGTGTTTCACTATGTGTCCTTGTTGGGGCGAGAGCACGTCAAGGAGACGTTTTGATGCTGTGCTTCATACTGCCTGAGCTCTCCAATGGGATTTAGGACATGGCTGAGTTCTCCAATGGGATTCAGGACATGGCTGAGCACTCCAATGGGATTCAGGACATGGCTGAGCTCTCCAATGGGATTTAGGACATTTCCTGAGCTCTCCAATGGAATTTAGGACATGGCTGAGCTCTCCAATGGGATTTAGGACATGGCTGAGCACTCCAATGGGATTTAGGACATGGCTGAGCTCTCCAATGGGATTTAGGACATGGCTGAGCTCTCCAATGGGATTTAGGACATGGCTGAGCTCTCCAATGGGATTTAGGACATGGCTGAGCTCTCCAATGGGATTTAGGACATGGCTGAGCTCTCCAATGGGATTTAGGACATGGTTGATCTCTCCAATGGGATTTAGGACATGGCTGAGCTCTCCAATGGGATTTAGGACATGGCTGATCTCTCCAATGGGATTTAGGACATGGCTGAGCTCTCCAATGGGATTTAGGACATGGCTGAGCACTCCAATGGGATTTAGGACATGGCTGATCTCTCCAATGGGATTTAGGACATGGCTGAGCTCTCCAATGGGATTTAGGACATGGCTGAGCTCTCCAATGGGATTTAGGACATGGCTGAGCTCTCCAATGGGATTTAGGACATGGCTGAGCACTCCAATGGGATTTAGGACATGGCTGAGCACTCCAAGGGGGTTAAGACCTGGCTCTGTTCAATTCTCACAAATGGATGTCCATCAAAAAGGTCATGTGTAGCCTACTATAGGCACCTGTGGCACCAAAGCTACCTCTCATCTCCCTCACTACAATTTGTACAATACAGGACCACTAGCTGGGATATTAAACATGTTTGGTGTGTGGAGCCCTTTGCAATCTGTCTTAAAACCCAATTGAAATGCATTACATGATAAATGTTAGCGGGTATTGCTTTCTCATAAAATCTGGAAAATATTGCTTTTGAGAAAACAAAAAGCGGAAGCCTATATCTGAAACGAGATTACTAAAAATGGTATCAAGCCAGGCCAGAACTGGGACAACATCTATTTGCCCTCTAGGTACAGTAGCATTGGGCTTTTAAAGAATGGTTGTGTTTTTCTGTGTCACTGAGGACAGGCCAGGAAATATAACATTATGTTAGGAATTGCACGCCTTCCTATCCAGAGGGAGGCCAATCATAAATAAAATAGAGAGAAAGAAAAAAAAGGACCTCAGCATGGCAGTCATCAGTTATCTTTGAAGGTTTAATGGAATGTAGCTGCCAAGAAAGGGAGCGAGAGAGAGGGAGAGAGAGAAAGAGAGATAGATATATAGAAAGAGTGTGTGAAAGGGAGAGAGGGAGAGAGAGAAAGAAGGAGAAGAGAAATAGAGGAGGGATACGAAAAGAGATAGAGAGAGGCCCAGCATGGGAGTAAATAAGAATACCACTTAGGCTATTCCCTCTCTGAATCCAACCAAAATAATACTAATTGTTGAAAATTATCATATTTTGACTTTGATATCACTGTGCAAGACGTTTGGATATAGTCAATGTACGTTCTCGAATTAGCACAGAGATACTGAGAATCTGAACATGGTGAGTCTGGGACTCCAGTACCCTACTCGTCACTCAAGTGCTTCACTATTTATCTCCCTGCTATAAAACCTCCTCTCAGTCCACTAAAACCGTAGCTCTAAGCCGACTGGTCTATCCTCCACTCTTTCTCTCACTCTTTCAACAATAAAGCCATTGTTCTTAATTTCCTCTTTGGACATCTTGTTCAGCTTCCTCTCCCTGACATGTTTTTTTTTATTGCCATGCCACTCATTTCCTCTGACTGTACATTACACAGACAGCAGATTGCAACTTCCGAAGCCTGGCATAGACTGCACACTATTTGTTTGATTGTATGCCCACACACGCGCACACCTAAACACACAAACAAATCTTAGTAATTATATAGCCATGCACAGTATCATAGGCTTCTGTGTTGCCAAGACGTGGAAGAGTTCTAGCATAACTGAAGCATGGGCATTCTGGCAAGGTTACACTAAATGTGTTCAGAGTATCCACGGGCACTGAAAATAGAACCAGCGTACCGATCAATATCTATCCCTACATGTTAGCATTACCGTAGCAAGATCTAGATTTGTAGTGTTCCATTGTCTTACAGTGCTGGTGAGCTTCAGGAAAACAGAGTTGGATGAGAGGAGAGGGGAATAAGAGGAATTTCACAGAAATGTGATAACAGTGACAGGGAAATGGACCAGGTACAAATACGAAACCAACAAGCAACTTCTCAAGTCAAAGTTACAGACAAATAAAAAGATGAACACATTGGAAATAAAAGAGAACGGCCCAGTGATTGTTTTTGTGCAAATATCAACACAACTAGACACAAATGTACCCTACACACCACTACCAAACATACAGATACAGTACATGAGAGAATACACCGGGTTATCACTATTCACCAGGGGCCCGATTCCAACATAGGAAATTACGCCTTTCTTATGCACGCCTTTCCTACATACTTCTAAATAGTTGGTATTCAGACTTACCTTATGAAGGTGTATAACGGGCTTTGCAGGCGTGGTTCACTTGAACTTGCTGAATAAATGTAATTCAACTGCTGAAAACCCTCCCAGTTGCTGGCCAACAGAGTTTATTGTGGAGTGTTCATTCAATAGGGTTTTTAGTACATTTATCTTAAGCCATCCCTTTAAATACGGTTGACCTTTTAGTTCGAATTTTGTCAACAGACTTAATAGAATATATCAAGAGAACGAGTTCCAAATATTAGGGATCAATTGAAAGACATTTTTCCACTTATTCATGGTTTCCTCACACATAAATGTGGTGGAATTATTATGAAATCAATTCAAGGTCAGAAACCGACGTATCTGTAGACACACCTCCACCACACCTAAATTTATTCAATCTCCACCCAAAACAAATAGCAGGTGAATAGCACACTATGCTCATGCTTAAGTTCAAGGTCAGAATACACAGAGAGAAAAGTGCATAAAAAGAGAAAAAAGTTCAATTTATGCGTGCTGTAACGCTCGTCTGAAGAAGAGGACCAAAGCGCAGCGTGGTACGTGTTCATGATTATTTATTCAAACTGAACACTGAAACAAAATAACAAAGTGGAACAAAACGAAACAGTTCTGTCTGGTGCAAACACAAAACAGAAAACAACTACTCACAAAACACAGGTGGGAAAAGGCTACCTAAGTATGGTTCCCAATCAGAGACAACGATAGACAGCTGTCCCTGATTGAGAACCATACCCAGCCAAAACAAAGAAATACAAAACATAGAAAAATGAACATAGAATGCCCACCCAAATCACACCCTGACCAAACCAAAATAGAGACATAAAAAGCTCTCTAAGGTCAGGGCGTGACACGTGCTTAACTCAGGTCGGAATCGGGCCCAAGGAAATTTAGACCAGGATAGCACTTTCTGTTTCCCCCCACTGTAAAAAGGTTAGACGGAAATAAAATCTCTTATCTTTGATACTTTCAGCACCATAGTGTGTGTGTGTATCAGAGTGTGTGTGTGTATGTGTGTGCCTTTCACCTCCCTTGCCACACATTGTGTGTTAATTTACAGTGGCTGTTTTATCTAAGCAGGTGGGTAAAAACTATCACAGCTGGATCTGGGGCCCACGGACTCATCCCCTTGTCCCTCCTTCCTCTCGTTTATCATGACCAGCCTGGGGAGGAGGAGGAGCAAGGAGGAAGAGGAGGAGGGTGGAAAAAGGAGGAGAAGGCTAGGCCAGGTTAGGCTGGATAGAATGGAAAGCTTAGCACCTCAGTGAGACTGAGATAGCAGTGAAATCACTTGCTCCAGGGTGCCAACAGGGCATGGAGAGATAGAGCTGGAACACTCTCCTCTAACCACCTTACAACACGGGAGCAGATGTGTGATATTACAGTTGGAGGACTTCCTCTCTGAACAGAGAGCTGTCCCTGCAATGAAAGATACTGTAATAACTTAATGTGAGGTCATTCTGACATTGTGTTAAACCTAGTTTTGAACGCGACTGTTGCAGTAGAAAGAGAGACAGAGAGAGAGATTGAGAAATTGTATCATTTATGCTGCTGCTCTTTGCTTTTCACAAAAGTGGCACGTGTAGCTTGTTTTTATTGTTGGCCAATCATAAGTCATCAAAGAGACAATAGGCTACAGTCATAGAAACTCTGTGAAGGGCAAAAGTTAGGAGATATCTAATCAGTTAAAGAAAGATAGGCTACAATGATCAAGAGCCAACAGGTAGGCTGCTACTTTATATTCTGAATGGAATAGTTGTTGTTTTGTAACTGTGTAGGACAAGAAAGTGCATTCAGCCTCTATTAGCCTAGCAAGCTTAACTATTTACTCCCGGTTTGATGCAGTCAAGACAGGTACTACGTAATCATATTGTATGATAAATAACCTAGCTATGGCAGCTATAGTCTACTATAGCACGAGTCGGCTTGGTTGGTTGCTGTCTCTAGTCTCTCCCTCCCTCCTCCCTGTTCCATGTCACTCGCTCACACTCACAGCACCCTAAACACACAGCATTGCCCCTGCTAGAGCATCACCTCGCTCTACCTCTTCTCATTTGCGCTTTATCAGCTCCTAGCTTAAAATTTTAATTTTGTTCTCCTCTCTCACTTGGATCGGAATGGGTCTGGATCTGACCAGGTCAATACGTAACGGGTCTAGTTGTCCACGGTCTCTATATTTGAATAATAAATGGATGCATATCGGGTCGAGATGGGATAGCCCCAGGTCCATTTTGGAACAGGTCCAATTATTTGAACCCTGAAGGCTTCTAACTCAATGCATCATTTATTTATGAAGCCAAATATTTCCATTCAGAGACTGAGGGTAGGGATGTGATAGTTGCATCAGATATGAGTGTTGTACGTAACGAGCAGGTAAGACACACTAGTTGACGGATATACAGTGCCAGTCAAAAGTTTGGACACACCTACTCATTCAAGGATTTTCCTTTATTTAAAGAAAAATGACATTGTAGAAAAATAGTGAAGACATCAAATCTATGAAATAACACATATGGAATCATGTAGTAACCAAAAAAACGGTTAAACAAATCAAAATATATTTTCGATTTTAGATTCTTCAAAGTAGCCACCCTTGCCTTGATGACAGCTTTGTACACTCTCTCAACCAGCTTCACCTGGAATCCTTTTCCAACAGTCTTGACGGAGTTCCCAGATATGCTGAGCACTTGTTGGCTGCTTTTTCTTCACTCTGCGGTCCAACTCATCTCAAACCATCTAAATTGGGCTGAGCTTGGATGATTGGGGAGGATAGGTCATTTGATGCAGCATTCCATCACTCTCCTTCTTGGTCAAATAGCCCTTACACAGCCTGGAGGTGTGTTGGGTCATTGTCCTGTTGAAAAACAAGTGATAGTCTCACTAAACGTAAAACAGATAGAATGGCGTATCGCTGCAGAATGCTGTGGTAGTCATGCTGGTTAAGTGTGCCTTAAATTATAAATAAATCACAGACTGTTACCAGCAAAGCACCCCCACACCATCACACCTCCTCCTCCATGATTTACGGTGGGAACAACACATGTGGAGATCATCCGTTCACCTACTCTGCGTCTCACAAAGACACAAAAATCTCAAATTTGGACTCATTAGACCAAAGGACAGATTTCCAAGGGTCTAATGTCAATTCCTCATGTTCTTTGGAGCAAGCAAGTCTCTTCTTCTCATTGGTGTCCTTTAGTAGTGGTTTCTTTGTAGCAATTAGACCATGAAGGCCTGATTCACACAGTCTTCTCTGAACAGTTGATGTTGAGATGTGTCTGTTACTTGATCTCTGTGAAGCATTTATTTGGGCTGCAATTTCTGAGACTGGTAACTCTAATGAATTCATCCTCTGCAGCAGAGATAACTCTCAGTCTTCCTTTCCTGTGGCGGTCCTCATGAGAGCCAGTTTCATCATAGCTCTTGATGGTTTTTTCGACTGCACTTGAAGAAACTTTCAAAGTTCTTGAAATTTTCCTGATTGACTGACCTTCATGTCTTAAAGTGATGATGGACTTTCGTTTCTCTTTGCTTATTTGAGCTGTTCTTCCCGGAATATGGAATTGGGCTATCTTCTGTATACCACCCCTACCTCTCCTTCTTGGGAAGCAAAAGTCATTCCGCTACCTAAGAATAGTAAAGCCCCCTTTACTGGCTCAAAAAGCCGACAGTAACCAACCCTTAGTAAACTTTTTTTTTTAAATTGTGTTTGACCAGATACAATGCTATTTTACAGTAAACAAATTGACAACAAACTTTCAGCATACTTATAGGGAAGGACATTCAACAAGCACAGCACTTACACAAATGACTGATGATTGGCTGAGAGAAATTGATGATAAAAAGATTGTGGGGCTGTCTTGTTAGACTTCAGTGCAGCTTTTGACATTATCAATCATAGTCTGGATAAACGTATGTGTTATGGCTTTACACCCCCTGTTATAATGCGGATAAAGAGTAACATGTCTAACAGAACACAGAGGGTGTACTTTAATGGAAGCCTCTCCAACATAATCCAGTTAGAAACAGGAATTCCCCGGGGCAGCTGTCTAGTAGGCCCCTTACTTTTTTCAATTTTTACTAATGAATTACCACTGGCTTTGAGAAAAGCCAGAGTGTCTATGAATGTAGATGACTCAACACTATACATGTCAACTACTACATTGACTGAAATGACTGCAACACTTAACAAAGAGCTGCAGTTAGTTTCAGAGTGGGTGGCAATGAATAGGTTAGTCCTAAATATTTCTAAAACTAAAAGCATTGTATTTGGGACAAATCATTCACTCAACCCTAAACCTCAACTAAATCTTGTAATAAATAATGTGGTAATTGAGCAGGTTGATATGACTAAACTACTTAGAGTAACCCTGGATTGTAAACTGTCATGGTCAAAACATATTGATACAACAGTAGCTAAGATGGGGAGAAGTCTGTCCATAATAAAGCACTACTCTACCTTCTTAACAGCACTGTCAACAAGGCAGGTCCTACAGGCCCTAGTTTTGTCGCACCTGGACTACTGTTCAGTCGTGTGGTCAGGTGCCACAAAAAAGGACTTGTGCAAGTGGAAAAAAAAGGAAATGTGCAAGTGGTTAAGAACAGGGCAGCCCTTGGATGTACACAGAGAGCTAATATTAATAATATGCATGTCAATCTCTCCTGGCTCAAAGTGGAAGAGAGATTGACTTCATCACTACTTGTGTTTATGAGAGGTATTGAGATGTTGAATGCATCGAGCTGTCTGCTTGAACTACTGGCGCACAGCTTGGAAACCCATGTATACCCCACAAGACATGCCATAAGAGGTCTCTAACAGACTATGGAAGAAGCACAGTGCTACATAGAGCCATGACTACATGGAACTCTATTCCACATCAAGTAACTCACATAAGCAGTAAAATTAGATTTAAAAAACACCTTATGGAAAGCGGTGACACAAACTTAGACACAGACACTTGCATACACACACACACAATAACATACACACTATACACACACGTACACAAGGATTTTGTACTGTATATATGTGGTAGTGGTGGAGTAGGGGTCTGAGGGAACACAGTATGTTGTGAAATTAATGTGAATGAATTGTAATGTTTTTAAAATTGTATAAACTGCCTTAATTTTGCTGGACCCCAGGAAGGGTAGTTGTTGCCTTGGCAGCAGCTAATGGGGATCCATAATAAATACAATACCTTGTCACAACACAACCGATTGGCTCAAACGCATTAAGAAGGAAAGAAATGCCATAAAATATATTTTAACAAGGCCCAACTGTTAATTGAAATGCATTCCAGGTGACTACCTCATGAAGCTGGTTGAGAGAATACCAAAAGTGTGCAAAGCTGTCATCAAGGCAAAGGGTGGCTACTTTGAAGAATCTCAAATATAAAATATACTTTGATATGTTTAACACTTTTTTGGTTACTACATGATTTCCATATGTGTTATTTCATAGTTTTGATGTCTTCACTATTATTCTACAATGTAGAAAATAGTATAAAAAAACTGAAAAACCCTTGAATGAGTAGGCGTGTCCAAACTTTTGAATGGTACGGTAGATGGAAAGCTGTGCTTCATTCCTGCCTGGTTGTGTTTTGCATGTTAACCAGTGTTCACAGTTAAAACAGCAGGTAGGAAGGGAGCAGGCCCCCACTTAATCACGCCATTGAAGGAGCTTATTAGAGAACAATTACTAAATGGCAAGGCTTGTAAATCATAAATTATTTATCCAGAGGACTTTACGAAATGAGAGCAGCATTTTGCAGCAAATCTCCTCTGTGTTGACAGCAGTGGCCTCATGAGTATTCATAGGAGTGGGCTCAGCCTCAGACCAGGGCCTTCTAGTGACAGTCACCAAGGACATCAGGCCACAGCTACAGTACAGGCTGCAGTCTGTCTTTCTGTTTGCACTAACCATACTAGCACTACTGTTCATAAAGGCACTTGGAGGGCTTTTCTTTATTTTTGTTCTTTTACTTTCATTCTTTATAACTGTGCCCTCTCTCTTTCACTCCTTGACACAAATTATACTATCTGAGAGTGGAACAACAAAAATGACCTCACAAACATGTAACAATGCTGTTTTGCAATTTTTCTCCAGTCTTTGATTAACCTTCCTTAAGAGGCCTGAGCTTACATGCCTTTTATGCCCAGCTTATCTCTCATTCCATTGGATAGAGTGCTACTTAAAGGACCAATAACAAAAGCCGAGACTAGAAAGTGCCCAAACGCAAGCATGCACACACACACAGAGGCTATGTGAGAGCTGTTCGCTTCACATAGGGAAAAAAGAGAAGGGATAAGAAGCGGAAGTGGAAGAAAGCGGCTCACCACAGATGTGTATAATCAGCTACAAGTACTACTATTTATCATTAGTCAATGTCAATGGGGTTGTTTCTCTCTGTTGCAGGTGGAGTGTGTTTCCCCTTGCCATTGAGGGCCCTGTCTAAGGGCTCTCTCTCTCTCTCTCTCTCTCTCTCTCTCTCTCTCTCTCTCTCTCTCTCTCTCTCTCTCTCTCTCTCTCGAAAAATCACTAGGGGATTAGTATTACTGTAATGTTCTAAATGGCCAGTGACATTGAAGAAAATACTGGGCTGTACATAATGAGGATCAAAATGGATCATTTAAAATGGGCTAAGTATAAAAGGGCACATTACTACGATCATAAAAAAAAGTAATCAAAGCTTGAGCCTTTGTCCATCAAACGCTATACTTGATCCCAGGCTGTACAACCACAGTGGGGAAAACCAGAGTGACTGAATTCAGGTCAGCTCAAGAGGGAGAAGCAGAGATTTAGCGCTAACCAATTTAACGAGACCCACATTTTAAAGTAATGTCTCTGGAAAGGGTGTAGGGTGTAGGGTATTGCTCAGACTAAACCTTGTCATTGGCAATTTCCATTCATGAAGAAATCTTTTGCTACATCTACACATGATTGAGAGAGACCCGGTGCGCCTCGGTGTGTTGAGTACACATTTGGCTACCAAGCCACTGTCTACCTGTGAATTAATATCCATTCTAGTGACTAGAGAGAAAAAAACTGTCACTTCTAATCTTCTGCCTTCAAAACAATTCAACAAAACCAACACTGGCTGTCATGAAAATGTATATTATCACTGCTGTTTTCCTGGCAAAAGAAAAGCAGAGCACTCTCCTGTAATACAGGTCAGCACAGCACCTGTGACATACAAAGGTAATGTACCATTAGCTGGAAACATATAATGACTAGCACAGCAAAGCAGGATGGCAACGGGGTGCCCACGCACACACAATTACACACAGGAACACACACAGGCATGCACGGACGGACGAAGCATGCACATACCCACACTCTGCCCTGCCACTGACATCTTTAATTACCTCTTAGACACAATCACTCTCCTTAACCGTGTGTTAATTATGCACTTTTTCCACAGTACATTCTTCTTCCCTCAACCTTAGCTCTGTATCCCCTCTCTCTCTCTCTCTCTACAGATAAGGACATGAGCAGGGGGAGTTGGAAGCACTCATTTGCATTCACCACAGTAACACTCTCACAGAACTGAGTCACACGCCTATTGGACTAGGACATTCTATTCTGCATCAGGACGGACATCAACAGAGTGGACTACACCGCAAATCATACATATTGAATCATTCAAGAACCCATCAGTATAACAGAAGAGGGACTTTGGCTTTTCATCGATCAGTTTTGCAATGCGTGGAACATGAAAATGTAAATGCAATAAGATGCAGCATGAATTTCCAAGGCTTTCTATGAATTTCTAGGCCTGTTACACAATGCATCAACTTTATTGGAGGAATAAAACATTAAAAAAATGACAACATAAAATTGAAATAATTTCAAACTGCCAATACCAGCCAAATCCACCAAATGTCAAATGATATTCATCTGTTGGCTAAGGACAGCAGAGGCTGCTAAAGTTCCGATGAAACCAAACAGAAGAAATAGTGACATTTTGCCATCCAAGGGACACGACACACTTGGCCGCCGGGTTGAGGGATCACTTGCGATTTTTTACTGGATCTTAAAGCTGTCTCTAAACTGTTCCACATTATGTGCTGTCAGATCAATACGGGACCACCCTCTACTCTATCCCATCTTGACAGGAGGCTGTCTCCTACCCCCACTGGTCCTCATTCATACACTGGGGTTTTCTAGAATCCTCGCCTCCACTTTATTCATCCTGATGTTCCCATTCCCTCTCCTTTCTTCCACATTTCCTATCAATTTTGTTTACCATGTCGTATAATCCCCTCTATCTCCCCAGACCACCCCCCACACTTCCCCAACCAACCTCCCATACCCAGATGTGGGGGCAGACCCCTCCCTCTCACCTCCACTGGGAACCTCCTGCCGTTGATGCTGTGTTCAGAGCCATCTGATCCATTGCTCTGGCCCCAGTGGAACTCCACCTTCTCAGCCTTAAAACGCCCCGGCAGGCCTGCACCACGTACAAAGTAGTCATCCTTCAGCATGATGGCCACTGAGAGAGAAAGAGAGAGAGAGAGTCACCATATTATCACACTTCATAATGTTCACACACTGAAGGAACATAATGACAAATTACTTACGAATTAGCTAAACTTATCATGAATTATTGCAAATTGTATAAACAAGACAGAACAAACACCAGTCAGATTCACACCAACTACTTTTTCTGAGCTTTTGCATTCACCACATTTTGTGTGGTTATTCTTAGATACTGTATAGAGGGAATTGTTGATATGTTCTTTAATGTTTACTCTAGATCACATTTTCTTTGGAAATATGAGCTAAAAATGCAGTTTAGTATTTTACAGATAGAAAGATTAAAAAAATATATATCCAAAAATCTTCTCTATACAAGTCTCGTCCTGGAGTGTCTTAATAACAAAATGAAACCAAAATATTTCGGCTGACTTCATCCAGTGACTAGAAAAATAGAATTGCAGTATATGCAAATAGGCACATAATTTAATGAGATATTGCCTCATTGCATATTTTTATACAATATTTCAGAAAAGTTGTAATACAAAAAGGACTTATATTGGTGTCTATATTCAACTGGTAAAAGGTCATTGTGATATGAATCAGGGGGGAAAAAGACCCAATTAAGGTGTGATGCCTCACCTTAAAGAAGAACAGACAGCATTTTAGCAACATTAAATCTTTAAAAAATCTGTTCATATACACCCCCAAGAAGAATATGACAAGCGAGCACATAGATATGGTCACTTTCACGTTTTCATAAATTCTTAGAATGTTTGGGAATTACGTATACCAAGGCATTTGTGAGCATTCTATAACAATATAGAGTGGGAAACGTCCGTGCGTTCTGACATTTAATAGACACTGCAGTAAATAAAATCTAATAAAAACATCTGTCTCATCCAGGACCAGAGTATACACAGACCGGAGCACCATAGCCAATCAGAGCTAGAGTAGGCCTTTATACAAATAAGTCATTTGCCACACAGGCATGCCATCATTCACTTTGAACTGGACTGTGTGTTTACAGGCAGTTGCCACAGCACAACATTAGATCATGAGAACGCATTCACCAAAATTCACAAAATACACCTGAATGGATATCTGCAAATATGTCAATACCACGGGAGAGCTTGCAAACTATTACGGACTACAAAGGGAAACCCAGCCGTGAGCTGCCCAGACGAGCTAAATGCCTTTTATGCTCGCTTCGAGGCAAGCAACATTGAAGCATGCATGAGAGCACCAGCTGTTCCGGACGACTGTGTGATCATGAGCAAGACCTTTAACTTCTTTCAGCTAGGGGGCAGACATTTTATGTTTGGAAAAATAACGTTCCCAAGGTAAACGGACTATTTCTCAGGTCCAGATGCTAGAATATGCATATAATTAACAGATTAGGATAGAAAACACTCTAAAGTTTCCAAAACTGTCCAAATATTGTCTGTGAGTATAACAGAACTGATTTTGCAGGGGAAAACCTGAGGAAATCCAACCCGGAGGTGCTTTTTATTTGGAAAAATCTCTGTTCCGTTGCCTGCCCCTCCTCCATTTAAAGGGGTATCAACCACATTCTTTTTCCAATGGCTTCCTCAGGCTGTGACCAGGCTTTAGACATAGTTTCAAGCTTTTATTTAGAAAAATTAGCGAGATTTTTCAAAACGCGTCAGGTGTCCTTTGATTAGTTCCTGCGCGCGAGAGATGTAACTAGACATTTTCTTTCTCTGTAGTATTGAATAGGTTACCATCCGGTTTAAATATTATCGATTATGTATGTTAAAAACAGGATTGATTATAAAAAACATTTGACATGTTTCTACGAATATTACGGATACTTTTTGGAATTTTCGTCTGCCTTTCAGGACCGGAACGAGCCTGTGGTTTTCTGAACATAACGCGCAAACCAAATGGCGGTTTTTGGTTATAAAACTAATCTTTATCGAACAAAAATAACATTTATTGTGTAACTGGGAGTCTCGTGAGTGCAAACATCTGAAGATTATCAAAGGTAAGCGATTAATTTTATTGCTTTTCTGACTTTCGTGACCAAGCTAATTTGAGGCTAGCTGTTCTTACTGTTTTGTCTAGTGATTGATAAACTCACAAATGCTTGGATTGCTTTCGCTGTAAAGCATATTTAAAAAATCTAAAGGGATCCGTGCGGCAAGAAGTTATTAAACAGGTCAACATTCACAAGGACGCGGGGCCAGACGGATTACCAGGACATGTTCTCAGAGCATGCGTGGACCAACTGGCAAGTGTCTTCACTGACATTCTTAACCTCTCCCTGACCAAGTCTTTAATACCTACATGTTTTCAAGCAGACCACCACAGGCCCTGTGCCCAAGAAAGCAAAGTTAACCTGCCTAAATGACTACCGCCCCGTAGCACTCACGTTGGTAGCCATGAAGTGCTTTGAAAGGCTGGTCATGGCTCACATCAACACCATCATCCCAGAAATCCTAGACCCACTCCAATTTGCATACCGCCCCAACAGATCCACAGATGACGCAATCTCGATCGCACTCCACAATACACTTTGCCACCTGGACAAAAGGAACACCTATGTGAGAATGTTGTTCATTGACCACTGCTCAGGATTCAACACCATAGTGCCCTTCAAGCTCATCACCAAGCTAAGAACCCTGGGACTAAACACTTCCCTCTGCAACTGGATCCTGGATGGGCTGCAACTGGATCCTGGATGGGCTGCACCCAGGTGGTAACGGTAGGCAACAACACATCTGCCACGCTGATCCTCAGGGGTGCGTGCTTAGTCCCCTCCTGTACTCCCTGTTCACCCACAAATGCATGGCCAAACACGACTCCAAACCTGTCATTCAATTTGCTGATGAAACAACAGTGTTAGGCCTGATCACCACAACAATGAGACAGCTTATAGGAAGGAGGTCAGAGACCTGGCAGTGTGGTGCCAGGACAACAACCTCTCCCTCAACATGATCAAGACAAAGGAGCTGATCGTGGACTACAGGAATAGGAGGGCCGAACAGTCCCCCATTAACGTCGACGGGGCTGTAGTGGAGCGGGTCGAGAGTTTCAAGTTCTTTTGTGTCCACATCACCAACAAACTATCATGGTCCAAACACACCAAGACAGTCGTGAAGAGGGCACGATAACACTTTTTCCCACTCAGGGGACTGAAAACATTTGGCATGGGTCCCCAGATCCTCAAAAATTTATACAGCTGCACCATCGAGAGCAACCTGACCGATTGCATCACTGCCTGGTATGGCAACTGCTCGGCATCTGACCGTGAGGTGATACAGAGGGTTGTGCGTACGGCCCAGTACATCACTGGGGCCAAACTTCCTGCCATTCAGGACCTCTATACTAGGCGGTGTCAGAGGAAGGCCCAAAAAATTGTCAAAGAATCCAGTTACCCAAGTCATAGACTGTTTTCTCTAGTACCGCACGGCAAGCGGTACTGGAGTGCCAAGTTTAGGTTCCAAAAGACTCCTTAACAGCTTCTACCCTCAAGCCATAAGACAGCTGAACAATTATTCATTTAACCCCCGCTTTGTTTTACACTGCTGCTACTCACTGTTTATTATCTATGCATACTGTAGTCACTTTATGTACAAATTACCTCGACTAACCTGTATCCTTGCACATTTACTCGGTACCGGTACCCCTGTATATAGCCTCGTTATTGTTATTTTATTGTGTTATTTTTTATTTTACTTTATACCTTAGTTTATTTAGAAAATATTTTCTTACCTCTATTTCTTGAACTGCGTTGTTGGTTTAAGGGCTTGTAAATAAGCATTTCACGGTTGTTGTATTCGGATAATGTGACAAAAACTATTTGAGTTCATTTGAGTCCTCTTGCATTTTGGAACTTTGCAGCGCTATTAATCAAACAATCATGAAAAGGTAGGCTCTCTCTCCCTCAGTTATGCACATCAACAACAACATGATCAACAACTAATGCTAGCCAGAGCAAAATTAGCTAGAATCTAACCAAGGAAGATAAAATAAACCCTATCAAATTTTTCCAGATAGTTGTAAAAAAATTAATTGAATCCATTTTAGAAAAAGGTGTAGAGTATGACACATTTGGTTCAGTCTGCTTTCCAACATACACTGGGAGACAAATTCACCTTTCAGCAGGACAATAACCAAAAACACAAGGCCAAATGTACACTAAAGTTGCTTACCAAGACGACATTGAATGGCCAAGTTACAGTTTGACTTACAGTATCAGTCAAAAGCTTGGACACACCTACTCATTCAAGGGTTTTTCTTTATTTTTACTATTTTCTACATTGTAGAATAATAGTGAAGTCATCAAAACTATGAAATAACACATATGGAATCATATAATAACAAAAAAAGTGTTAAACAAATCAAAATATACTTTACATTTGAGATTCTTCAAAGTAGCCACCCTTTGCCTTGATGACAGCTTTGCACACTCTTGGCATTCTCTCAACCAGCTTCATGAGAAAGTCACCTGGAATGCATTTCAATTAACAGGTGTGCCTTGTTAAAAGTTAATTTGTGGAATTTCTTTCCTTCTCTATGCGATTTAGACAATCAGTTGTGTTGTGAAAAGGTAGGGGTGGTATACAGAAGATAGCCCTATTTGGTAAAAGACCAAGTTCCTATTATCGGAAAGATATCTAAAATAGGCAAAGAAAAATGACAGTCCATCATTACTTTAAGACATGAAGGTCAGTCTTTAAGATGAAGGTCAGTCAATCCCAAAAAATGTCAAGAACTTTGAAAGTTTCTTCAAGTGCAGTCGCAAAAAACACCAAGAGCTATGATGAAACTGGCTCTCATGAGGACCACCACAGGAAAAGAAGAACCAGAGTTACCTCTGCTGCAGAGGATAAGTTCATTAGAGTTACCAGCCTCAGAAATTGCAGCCCACATAAATGCTTCACAGAGTTCAAGTAACAAACACATGTCAACATCAACTGTTCAGAGGAGACTGCATGAATCAGGCCTTCATGATTGAACTGCTGCAAAGAAACCACTACTAAAGGACACCAATAAGAATAAGAGACTTGCTTGGGCCAAGATACACAAGCAATGGACATTAGACCAGTGGAAATCTGTCCTTTGGTCTGATGAGTCCAAATTTTAGATTTTTGTGTCTTTGTGAGACGCAGAGTAGGTGAACGGATGATCTCCGCATGTGTGGCTCCCACCGTGAAGCATGGATTAGGAGGTGTGATGGTGTGGGGGTGCATTGCTGGTGATTTAGAGGCACACTAAACCAGCATGGTTACCACAGCATTCTGCAGCAATATGCCATCCCATCTGGTTTGCGCTTAGTGGGACTATCATTTGTTTTTCAACAGGACAATGACTCAACACACCTCCAGGCTGTGTAAGGGCTATTTGACCAGGAAGGAGCGTGATGGAATGCTGCATCAGATGACCTGGCCACCACAATCAAGACTTGAAAATGGCTGTCTAGCAATGACCAACAATCAACTTGACAGATCTTGAATAATTTTTTAAAGAATAATGTGCAAATATTGTGCAATCCAGGTGTGCAACGTTCTTAGAGACTTACCCCAAAAGACACAGCTGTAATCGCTGCCAATGCGTCTATAAAGTATTGACTCAGGGGTGTGAATAGTTATGTAAATTAGAAATGTCTATATTGAATTTTCAATACATTTGTAAACATTTCTAAAAACATGTTTTCACATTATCATTATGGGGTATTGTATGTAGATAGGTGGGGTTTTTATTTATTTAATTAATTTTGAATTCAGGCTGTAACACAACAAAATGTCAATGCTTTCTGAAGGCACTGTATCTTCTCATCCACTTCTAATTGTCTCTGCAAGTCCATTGTTTTTTCATCATCCTCTTGTTGAAATAAAGTGGGAATTGACAGAGGGGTACATTTTTGGGATTCACAAATTTGTCTGAATAGACTCATATTTAATTCACCAATATGACCGTAAATAAATGCTCCCATTGTCAAACCGATGTCTTACTGTCATTGCATTTCAGAATCGTTTTTACTCCTCCTTTCACAGGAGATTTCTGTCCCATTTCGAAGAAGCACTCAAGTGGCCTGTTTGTCATCTTAACGTCTTCAACAAAGTCTGAAACTTGAGACATGTCAAACTAAATACACTAGGCCTTTCAAATACATTGACTTAGTTTGACATTTCTCAGGCCGGATACTCTGCCAAAGTCTTTGACCCTTGAACAATTGGCTGGTCTATCACAGTTTATTTCCTCTCCTTGTGTAGTTTGTTTCCTCTGGGAGATATTGGAGATTTTAAGAGATGTGTTGCCTGATGCTTTTACAAGGTTGTTGGCACTCCCACTGAAATTCTACCAGTCTGCATCCAGGATGCTAAGGTTACACTAAGTAGTAAGGCCTCCTGTGGGAGCCTGGCCTTCTTGGCATACCTCATAATACCACTGAGAATACAAATGGCAGCCAAATAAAAGCTGAGGGATTAACAATGCATAGTGTGCTTAAGGTGTTGCTTAGCATCTATGGCATGGGACTATGATGTGGAGGGAGACTACCACTGTGGCTAAGCTAAATACACTTCACTGTATTGCTGCTACGTTTAGTCTCATTTTATGGTTACGGTTTATGCTAACAGGCTAGCGGAAGGGATGGCATGGCAGTTTCCATTAGCGCTCAGAGCAAGGCAGGGATAAAAAACACATTTCTTGCTCTCTATTTTCATAATTTGTTTTTGCCTTTTGTTGATTCAGCGTCCTAATCCAGCATGCAAGGGGAAGGCAGGTCCTGGGAGTTTCATTAGCGATGGGAGCCAGTGTTTGGGAACGCTAACAGGCGAGCAGGAATTAGATGCTAAGCCAGCGAGACCTTGGACCGCAGTGTGTGAAAACAGGGGGCTGATATGGATATAAAGCCTTGATCAATGCAAATATTTCTTCAAGACTTGAAGACTCCAAGTCCTCATGAATTTCTTAAAAGGTTTATTTGATACGATTCTGGGAAAGTATTCTCACTTCATCCTTCCAGCCGCCCTCCTCTCCCTCTCAAAAACCCTGATACTATTCTTCTGGCCGTGAGACATATAATGACTTCCTGCTTCAAGGTGAAAGGATTAGAGTTCAGCCAAGGCTACAGTTTTCACAGAAGCATGAGGACTTTGAGAAGAAGCTGATTGAAGCATCCATTATTCAGAGATGCTTACCCCTTCCTTCCTGGTTTACTACACTGTTCATCAGCCACCCCCTTCAGGTGATTACTTCACAGATGCTCAGCTGTCATTTATAAATAGTGGAGAATGTACTGTATAAATAATGCATGGCACAACAAGAGGACATTTGTCTTGTTAGGCATGCATTATGGAGTAAGCAGAGATAAGAAGCTGTGCGCTATTTCGTTCCGCAGCTGTTGTTTGTGTTAGCACTTTATTTGACTCGGTGGGCTGCGCCACTGCTACGCTAACGTGCTGTACTAACCTGTGCTACACTGGTGCTCCCCCACCATGCCTGCAGAGCAGACAGCTCAGGGGTGGCCCTCATCCTTTAACACACAGTGGCCTTGGGAAGAGACGGCTGTGGCCATCAGAGTCTCGGAAAAACACCACGCGATCAGGGACAGACATTTCTCATGCTGAATGAGTTGAGGAGTCTCTCTCTCGCTCTCTCTTTCTCCGAGTCTTCTCTCTAACACTGAGTGACGACAGGGATGCTAATAAACTGCTGAGAAGACGTACAGTACCCCATCAGATGAACCTGACTCTCTTTCATCTAAACAACAAGCCTTTCACCCCCCCCCCCCCACACTACACTGCACTATATTGAGGAATGTGTATGGGCCATTCACTCACTCCACTGCCTACTAGAGAGGGAGCAGAAAATAACACCAGTGTTAGCCTTGATAGAAATATGGCAAGCTTTATGGGCTATAAGATCTTCATTATATGATAGAACAGTTTAAGGGGAACACAATAGATCATTCACAGAGAGTGGGATTACATGTTATACAAGGTGTACGTATGTGCCCACCATTTTAAAAGCAGATACAGGGGTCCATTAAGGTTCACCATTTGGGAGAGATGGACCAGGGACAACACCAGTTCATTCATGACACATTGTGTCCAGAGAGATTCATAAAATAAAATATCTGGCAATACAGAAATCACACTGGGACATTTGTTTCCCCAGGTCTGCAGAGAGACCCTGTAATAGGACATCTGGCCTTGTTGTGACTGCTGTCAATACTGACGCCAGCCACCTGTGGCCCTCGCTCCCACAAGCATTTCAACTAAATTTGTGGGCAGAAAGAGAGGACGATCCATCTTTGTGACAGATAGAAATTGTGAAAAATACCTGTCTTAGACAGGGAAGATCCATGAGATGCTATAAGAGGCTGAATGCAGATGTCCAAAAACAGCTTTTTCAGGTTTTCCTCTGTACCAATGATAGATTCACTAATAGGGAGACATCACCTAAATGCGCAAATCCACTCCTACCACAAATATTGTATTGGACTGCTCAACATGTTTTTAAACTATCAGAATGTATATATAAAGTGTGATTTTAAAGGAGATACGCCTATTTTTCTCCCATGTTGTGGAAGCTTGGCGAATTACAACAGGCTATTTTAAAACAATTCTCCCCCTTCCCTCCCCTACCTCCTTTCTCAACAAGCCTAGAGTCACTCCCCCTTTGCACGGTCTCTCCCTTTCGTTCTAAAACGTGTGGATAGACATAGCTATTTAAGGCTATTTGTTTACATAGACATAGCTAGCCAGCCATTTCATACGGCTACAGCAACAGCAGACGTCCACTAGCTAACCACTGGACACACAGCATGTTGGGTGATAAGGTGAAATATAACGTTAAACCATATCGCAACGTTGTACTTTCAATTTGTCAACTTTCTGTGATGTGTTCTGTCGGTTCCCTTGCTAACGTTTGATAAAACACAGCTAGTTTGACATTATTGCAGCTGTAGCTAGTTGCAATAGTTTCAACCTGTAACGAGTGAGCTGAGAGTCGGGAAGCAAGTTCAGTGAATGAGGTTTTAATAAATAAAAGAAACAATGACCACGAAACACAAACAACGCACCGACATGAAAACAGAGCCAATAAAACCTGAGGAAAGAACCAAGCGGAGTGACATATATAGGGAAGATAATCAAGGAGGTGATGGAGTCCAGGTGAGTCAGATGCACGAGACGATGGTGACAGGTGTGCGGGATAATCAGAAGCCTGATGACCTAAAGGCCGGAGAGGGAGTATACGTGACTCAACCTTGTCAAATTGTTTTGTAATAGCCAATGCATGTAAGAAAGTATCTCACATGGCAGGACATCTAACGTGATTCAATGTATGCGCAGGTTGTGTTGGACAATGTTGATGGCAGTGAGACTAGCAGGGCAAGAGGCAGGGGTAGAGGAAGAGCCATGGGCAGAGGATGGACAGGCAGAGGCAGGGGTAGAGGAAGAGCCATTAGCAGAGGATGGACAGGCAGAGGCAGGGGTAGAGGAAGAGCCATGGGCAGAGGATGGACAGGCAGAGGAGGCTTTTTGATCTCCTCAGTGAAAGAATGGCTGACACACAGGTTTGTATTATGTTAATTTAAAAAAATGCATATATATTTAACAAAAATATATATTTTTTCTTGAATAATTAACGTATGAACATACATTCAATGGAAACATGATCTAGTTTGTTCAATTTGCACTAGAAATTTGTTTTTGAATTGGCTTTGAATTAATCGTAAACCATGACCATACTTCTGAGAAACACCTTTAGTGGAGTGTGGATAGAAATATCGCATTCAGCTTTACTGATAATATGCTACAGTGGGAAGAAAAAGTATGTGAACCCTTTAGAATCACCTGGATTTCTGCATAAATAACAATTCTGATCTTCATCAAAGTCACAACAATAGATAAACACAGTCTGCTTAAAATAACACACAATTATAATTTTTCATGTCTTTATTGAACACACCATGTAAACAATCACAGTGCAGGTTGGAAAAAGTACGTGAACCCTTGGATTTAATAACTGGTTGACCCTCCTTTGGCTGCAATAACCTCAACCAAATGTTTTCTGTAGTTAACCATTCCTCTTCACAAAACGGTTTCAGTTCCACAATATTCTTGGGATGTCTGGTCTGAACCGGTCTTTTGAGGTCGTGCCACAGCATCTCAGTCGGGTTGAGGTCATGACAGACTGATCCACTCCAGAAGGCGTATTTTCTTCTGTTGAAGCCATTCTGTTATTGATTTACTTCTGCCTTTTGGGTTGTTGTCCTGTTGCATCACCTAACTTCTGTTGAGCTTCAATTGGCGGACAGATAGACTTACATTCTCCTGCAAAATGTTTTGATTAACTTGGGAACTCATTTTCCCGTTGATGATAGAAAGCTCTCCAGGCACTGAGGAGGCAAAGCAACCCCAAACCATGATGGTCCCTCTACCATACTTTACAGTTGGGATGAGGTTTTGATGTTGGTGTGCTGTGGTGATGTTGCAGACTCTGGGGCCTTTCAGAACAGGTGAAAATATAATGAGATCATGTGACAGATCATGTGACACTTAGATTGCGCACAGTTGGACTTTATTTTATTGTGACTTCTGAAGGTAATTGGTTGCACCAGATCTTATTTAGGAGCTTCAAAGCAAAGGGGGTGAATACATATGCACACACCACTTTTCCATTTTTGATTTTTTATAATTTTTTGAAACAAGTAATTTTTTTCATTTCACTTCACCAAGTTGGACTATTTTGTGTAAGTCCGTTGCATGAAATCCAAATAAAAATCCATTTAAATTACAGGTTGTAATGCAACAAAATAGGAAAAACGCCAAGAGGGATGAATACTTTTGCAAGGCATTGTACCCCTGGACAAATTAACTCAATTTCTCAACTTCAAAACACTCTCCTGCAACCCGCCTCACCAATAAAAATTTAAAAAAGTATTATTCACCTCAAATCTGAAATCCACAACAGAAGCTAGCCAGAAGTTAGCCAGAAGTTAGCTGGCTAACGTTAGTATTCAGCTAACCACGGTTGGCGGTCATCGGCTATCCTTTAGCTCGAAAAGCTATCGCCAGTTTTGTACAATGCGACTCAGACCAGAGCATACCGGACCTATTTTCTCTCCATATCCCCGGATTTCTACTGCAAGCTCTGGACATTTACACCTGGATCTTGCAGCTAGCTAGCTGCTATCCGAGTGACTATTGGCTAACGTTGGTCCCGGAGCAAACATCAATTATTCCGGAGCTAGCCAGCTGAAGAGTTCCATCAGCAACTCCTGGGCTACAATCATCCGGACCCGTTTTACTGCCGATGCGGAGCCCCCACCAGGCCTTCACGACTGGACAACCGACGTTATCTGCCCGAGGGGGTTATCCAACTGGCCCCTCAGTCGCGACGTAACCTGAACGCCCTTCTGCGGCCCGCTAACCGTTAGCTGTCTTATCGGCTGCTATCTGAATAGGTCTATTGGACAATTTTCTTGGGCCACTATAACTATAACTATTTTGCCAATTGGATTGGTCCCCTCTACCACACGGAACCCAACTAATCTACCACCGGAAACGCACGAGGTGGCTAAAAACAGACCTCCATCCTCTGCCAGCTTGCTACCCATGGCCCGGCTAGCTATCTGAATCGCCGTGACCCCAACCAAACTCACTACTCACTGGACCCTTATGATCACTCGGCTAAGCATGTCTCTCCTTAATGTCAATATGCCTTGTCCATTACTGTTCTGGTTAGTGTTTATTGGCTTATTTCACTGTAGAGCCTCTAGCCCTGCTCATTATACCTTATCCAACCTTTCAGTTCCACCACCCACACATGCGATGACATCACCTGATTTCAATGTTTCTAGAGACAATATCTCTCTCATCACCACTCAGTGCCTAGGTTTACATCCACTGTATTCACATCCTACCATATCTTTGTCTGTACATTATACCTTGAAGCTATTTTATCGCCCCCAGAAACCTGCTCCTTTTACTCTCTGTTCTGGACGTCCTAGACATCCAATTCTCATGGCTTTTAGCCGTACCCTTATCCTAATCCTCCTCTGTTCCTCTGGTGATGTAGAGGTGAATCCAGGCCCTGCAGTGCCTAGCTCCACTCCTATTCTCAGGCACTCTCTTTTGATGACTTCTGTAACCGTAATAGCCTTGGTTTCATGCATGTTAACATGAGAAGCCTCCTCCCTAAGTTTGTTTTATTCACTGCTTTAGCACACTCTGCCAACCCGGATGTCCAAGCCGTGTCTGAATCCTGGCTTAGGAAGACCACCAAAAACTCTGAAATCTCCATCCTTAACTACAACATTTTCAGACAAGATAGAACGGTCAAAGGGGGCAGTGTTGCAATCTACTGCAGAGATAGCCTGCAGAGTTCTGTCCTACTATCCAGGTCTGTACCCAAACAATTTGAACTTCTACTTTTAAAAATCCACCTCTCTAAAAACAAGTCTCTCATCGTTGCCCCCTGCTATAGACCACCCTCTGCCCCCAGCTGTGCTCTGGACACTATATGTGAACTGATTGCCCCCCATATATCTTCAGAGCTCATGTTGCTAGGTGACCTAAACTGGGACATGCTTAACACCCCAGCCATCCTACAATCTAAGCTTGATGCCCTCAATCTCACACAAATGATCAATGAACCTACCAGGTACCACCCCAAAGCCGTAAACACGGGCACCCTCATAGATATCATCCTAACCAACTTGCCCTCTAAATACACCTCTCCTGTTTTCAACCAAGATCTCCACGATCACTGCCTCATTGCCTGCATCCGTAACGGGTCAGCGGTCAAACGACCTCCACTCAACACTGTTAAACGCTCCCTGAAACACTTCAGCGAGAAGGCCTTTTTAATCGACCTGGCCCGGGTATTCTGGAAATAAATTTACCTCATCCCGTCAGTAGAGGATGCCTAGTTTTTTTTTAAATGCCTTCCTCACCATCTTAAATAAGCATGCCCCATTTAAGAAATTTAGAACCAGGAACAGATATAGCCCTGGGTTCTCTCCAGACCTGACTGCTCTTAACCAACACAAAAACATCCTGTGGCGTTCTGCAATAGCATCGAACAGCTTCCGTGATATGCAACTTTTCAGGAAAGTTAGAAACCAATATACACATGCAGTTAGAAAAGCCAAGGCTAGCTTTTTCAAGCAGAAATTTGCTTCCTGCAACACAAACTCAAAAAAGTTCTGGGACACTGTAAAGTCCATGGAGAATAAGAGCACCTCCTCCCAGCTGCCCACTGCACTGAGGATAGGAAACTCTGTCATCACAGATAAATCCACTATAATTGAGAATTTCAATAAGCATTTTTCTACGGCTGGCCATGCTTTCCACCTGGCTACCCCTACCCTGGTCAACAGCACTGCACCCCCCACAGCAACTCGCCCAAGCCTTCCCCATTTCTCCTTCTCCCAAATCCAGTCAGCTGATGTTCTGAAAGAGCTGCAAAATCTGGACCCTTACAAATCAGCCGGGCTTGACAATCTGGACCCTTTCTTTAGAAAATCATCTGCCGAAATTGTTGCAAACCCTATTACTAGCCTGTTCAACCTCTCTTTCGTGTCGTCTGAGATTCCCAAAGATTGGAAAGCAGCTGCGGTCATCCCCCTCTTCAAAGGGGAGGACACTCTTGACCAAAACTTCTACAGACCTATATCTATCCTACCCTGCCTTCTAAGGTCTTCGAAAGCCAAGTCAACAAACAGATTACCGACCATTTCGAATCCCACCGCACCTTCTCCGCTATGCAATCTGGTTTCAGAATTGGTCATGGGTGCACCTAAGCCACGCTCAAGGTCCTAAACGATATCTTAACCTTCATCGATAAGAAACAATACTGTGCAGCCGTATTCATTGACCTGGCCAAGGCTTTCGACTCTGTCAATCACCACATCCTCATCGGCAGACTCGATAACCTTGGTTTCTCAAATGATTGCCTCGCCTGGTTCACCAACTACTTCTCTGATAGAGTTCAGTGTGTCAAATCGGAGGGCCTGTTGTCCGGGCCTCTGGCAGTCTCTATAGAGGTGCCACAGGGTTCAATTCTTGGGCCGACTCTCTTCTCTGTATACATCAATGATGTAGCTCTTGCTGCTGGTGAGTCTCTGATCCACCTCTACGCAGACGACACCATTCTGTATACTTCTGGACCTTCTTTGGACACTGTGTTAACAACCCTCCAGACGAGCTTCAATGCCATACAACTCTCCTTCCGTGGCCTCCAACTGCTCTTAAATACAAGTAAAACTAAATGCATGATCTTCAACCGATCGCTGTCTGCACCTGCCCGCCCGTCCAGCATCACAACTCTGGACGGTTCTGACTTAGAATATGTGGACAACTACAAATACCTAGGTGTCTGTAAACTCTCCTTCCGGATTCACATCAAACATCTCCAATCCAAAGTTAAATCTAGAATTGGCTTCCTAATTCGCAACAAAGCATCCTTCCCTCATGCTGCCAAACATACCCTCGTAAAACTGACCATCCTACTGATTCTCGACTTCGGCTATGTCATTTACAAAATAGCCTCCAATACCCTACTCAATAAATTGGATGCAGTCTATCACAGTGCCATCCGTTTTGTCACCAAAGCCCCATATACTACCCACCACTGCGACCTGTACGCTCTCGTTGGCTGGCCCTCGCTTCATACTCGTCGCCAAACCCACTGGCTCCAGGTCATCTACAAGACCCTGCTAGGTAAAGTCCCCCCTTATCTCGGCTCGCTGGTCACCATAGCAGCACCCACCTGTAGCACGCGCTCCAGCAGGTATATCTCTCTGGTCACCCCCAAAGCCAATTCCTCCTTTGGCCACCTCTCCTTCCAGTTCTCTGCTGCCAATGACTGGAACGAACTACAAAAATCTCTGAAACTGGAAACACTTATCTCCCTCACTAGCTTTAAGCACCAGCTGTCAGAGCAGCTCACAGATTACTGCAACTGTACATAGCCCATCTATAGTTTAGCCCAAACAACTACCTCTCCCCTACTGTATTTATTTATTTATTTTGCTCCTTTGCACCCCATTATTTATATTTCTACTTCGCACATTCTTCCACTGCAAATCTACCATTCCAGTGTTTTACTTGCTATATTGTATTTACTTCGCCACCATTGCCTTTTTTTGCCTTTACCTCCATTAACTCACCTCATTTGCTCACATTGTATATGGACTTATTTTTCTACTGTATTATTGACTGTATGTTTGTTTTACTCCATGTGTAACTATGTGTTGTTGTATATGTCAAACTGCTTTGCTTTATCTTGGCCAGGTCGCAATTGTAAATGAGAACTTGTTCTCAACTTGCCTACCTGGTTAAATAAAGGTGATTTAAATGTTTTTTTAAATTACATATTTAAAGTGGTAATCAGCAAGTCGTCCATGACTCCAGGCTTCTTGTGTTGTTTATATATTCAATCTATGGTTGTGAAGGGGAGAGCGCAAAGATGCGAGAGAGAGCATTTGGGCATGAGAGGGAAAGGAAAGGGAAATGGGGATACCTAGCCAGTTGCACAACTGAATGCCTCCAACTGAAATGAGCGTGCATGAGAGAGGTAGAATGTAAACTGTAGAGTAGTCAGCTGCTAGCTAGTTGTAGATAAACAGTTGTGGTAGCAGGGACAACATATTCAGAGATGTTCTACTGAACAAGTATCATCATCATTAGTATTGGATCTGCATCAACTCGACCCGAAAAGAGAAGTAAGAAAAAGTGGTAAGTGTTGGGTTTCGTTCAAAATGAAATAACAAAAGAAGAGGGGCGACCTGAGGGTCGCCGACGACTAGCTGATTCCAACTTTAAGGAGTTAAGATGCAATGTGAACATGATCAAACACAAGTTAACCCTTAGGTTCCAAGAAAAATCAAAAACACCTATGATTACATTTACATTTAAGTCATTTAGCAGACGCTCTTATCCAGGGCGACTTACAAATTGGTGCATTCACCTTATGATATCCAGCGGAAGAGCCACTTTACAATAGTGCATCTAAATCTTTTAAGGGGGGGGGGGGGTATGGTCCAGAACCTTGTGTCACTTGTCACCTAACGAGAAATAAAAGATGTGTGTGTCAGCCCAGACATAATACACACCCCTAGAGGCAAGTAGAGCCCCATGAACACAGGGATGGGAGGATTAGAGGAGGGTAAAGATGCCAACAATATATTTTAATAGAGCTTTGGCTCACAGGTGGTCTGGGTAAGACGAAGCAGCATAGGTTCATCAATGGATCTAGCTGTGTAAGAACCTCTATAGATTTAATCTGATCTAACTGTTTAAAGGCCCACTGTCGTCACATCGTCATCCCATTCAAATGACCTCACAATGTAAATACAAATAGGGTTTAGGTGTGCAGCAAGGGGGTTTGGGGAGGGGGATGGTCTGCCCTGTGTGTTTCAATAGGCTAGAATCACATTGTCACTCCTATTTTGTCTTCTAAACCAATGATTAGTTTGCAAGTTGGGACGTGTGGTCACTTTTTGTGAAGTGCCATTTAGGAGGAGCTGCTTGGCAAATTTAATGGGGTGATCATGTAATCATGTGATGACGGTGGGCCTTTAATAAAGTAATGTAGTCTCCAAAGTAAGTCCATGTTTACAGAGCAAAGTAAACCTAAGAAAATGGTCTGGCACTGTAGGCCCTTTGCACAGCATAAGGATATTTAGATCAATGCACATTTCATCCCATTCCTTCACTACATGTATGCCAGCCAGCCATAGAGCTTAAGCTATCCATGTGTATGTTCTGTGCTTCTACATCAGCAGTGCTTGCTGTTCGGGGTTTTAGGCTGGATTTCTGTATAGCACTTTGTGACATCTGCTGATATAAAAGGGGCTTTATAAATACATTTGATTGATTGATTCCTGTCATCAGTCTGTGTGTGTAGCCTGGTACAGTACATGGAGAAAATGCTGCATCGGTTTTGGGGTTGGGACCGGGAGGCAGGCAGGAGGTCTCCTAGTTGCTTGAAAGTGGAGGCTTCAGAGGTGTCTTAAGAGAGGCCCCTCAGCAGGGATCTTTAGAGATGCTCATATTCATCAGGCTAAATAGAAGTGATAGAACATAACTAAAAAAGTAAATTTACTGAATACGATCTGTACAATACTGGCAATACACATATAGGGTGATAGTGTCTCCAGAAATGTCGCCTGTTTTCGCCTTCTGTTGCCTCAATAGTGCTCCTATCTAGCTCAACCACTCCTGGCTCCTCCAGAAACTCATCCCTCCTTCAGAGAAAGACAGTCAGTTATACTCCAAGCATATAGTGCTGAATATTAGAGAGAGAGACATGACAGTACCATAAATACACCGCCAAATAGGCTACTCAAAGAAGGCAAGTACAAAGAGAGGGACACAAAAACACAGAAACCAACCATAAATTATGCACACAGGAAGGTTCACGCTATCCAATAGCCATCATTGAATGGAACAGGAAAAAGGTATTTAGCTATTCTCATGTTGAAATTAAGCATGTGTTGTCACCTATCTGACAGCGTGGTGCTGGATGCCACTCCAATGCTTGATATAGCAGGCAGAGGGACACTTTCCTTGGAGTGGATTGTGGTGGGGCCATTATTATATCACGCATGTCACATTATATCTAGCTAGCTAGATTTCTAATGTATGTCACAAAACCTAGCTAGTGCGCTTCCTTGTCATGTCTCTACCAAGCTACATAATGTTAGCTAGCTAGCTAATATTGTTTCAGTAATAATAACTCGGAAGTCTCAAAAAGGCGAGGCAACCATACTGCCGAGCACCATTACAGCTGATAGTGTTACAGCCGTGCCATGACAGTTCTATCACTCTCAAACAGAGAAATGTACATGAAACATCAGCTAGCCGCCAATGCGAAATGTAAGTAGGTTCAAAATGATCATGACTCTCAAAAACACACATGCTGATGTCAATATCCTGACTGGTTTTAGATCGCAAATACCATGTACACCTGAGTTATTTATCAAGACAGCCAGATAATTTAGATAGCATAAAGCTAACCCAGATTGACCATTCCCAAACATCACAGCTAACGTAAACTCACCCCATTCCGTACAAATGTGTGCAACTGCAACATTCAAACGAGGCTACAAAGAAAACTAATGGGACTGTAGCGACTGTGTTGACTTCAAAATCGGGGGTGTGAACTAGGTTTCTATTCAAGCATTGATCGACATGGTAATGTCTCTATAGTATTGGAGAAAAGTTGAAAAAACTGACCCTTTGTTACATCGCTGCGTGTCATGTCGTAACGTACAGCACGCATAAAGCAACTATTTCTGTCTTACAATCTCTCTCCACCAGGTGTAGCACTTCTCTCATCCTTTAAAAACAAAAAATGGACAGTGACGGGGGTAAGGGGGGATACCTAGTAATTTTTTGCGTCATCATTGCATGCGATCATCATTCTCAAAGCCGCTGTTTACTTCTAAGATCACTTTAGCACCGCCCTAAAAACCCGATTCAAATTCGACACAAACCTTCAAATAGGTATGTGATGACACATTATATAAACTCTTTATAGTGTTTTATTTACATTTTAGAGGCGATAAGGTGATAAGTTGGACAGATCGAGTGAAAAAAAGCAATTTTCCCACACGACATCTCTCCTTCTCACTATCACGCATTAGTTTCGCTTCCCCACCCGCTATTTTAAAAAAGACCCGACGGGGCTCATTACCTGCTTGAATTATGCAGAAACAGGCAGTGTTTAGGTCATGTAATTGATTCTGTTGGAAAGGGGCGAAATTGTGCTTTACAATGGTATTGACATTACAGTTGATCTGGAAGTATTACGTTTCTGGGGCGCTAAAATAAGGGGAATTGTACGGACCAAGGCGATGTACGAGTTTACGTGAGTTTATATTAGCTAGCTGGCGCCAACTCTTGGTAACGTTACCCGCCAAGCAGAAAAAAGGCCATCTCTGCATCAGACTTCAGCCATTTTAGGGCCATAACTTCTGTCCAGCGATTCAAATTGTTACCTATATGTACTCTGATTTCCCCCCCGAGCCTTATCATTTAGTTGCTTGGCTAAACAAATTTTTTGGCACCTGTATCCGCAACCGGAGGGGTTGGACGCTTGCCTAAGACATCCACCATTGTTGATTGTGCTCGGAAGGGGAGGACCACGCCTTCCGAGTGACGATGCTCAGAGAGATGGTACAAACCCTCCAATTCAAAAACAAGAGCCGTACCAACTTTTGTTAAACAATCGGAAAACTGAAAATTATAATGCAATTTTGTAAGGGCCCAAAGAATTTAATATAATTCCACTATTACTGCAGTTGTATTATAGGCAGTTTATGACATTATAATGCAACAACAATTCTACATAATGCTCCTTTAATGTACTATAATGTTATGCTAGGAATAGGTTGGTCATAATATGTTCAGACTGTACATACAGGTAACTGCCAAAATAAATAAACTGTTGAGTAAATTAGGGATACAAAGTATATTAAAAGCAGGTGCTTCCACACAGGTGTGGTTCCTGAGTTAATTAAGCAATTAACATCCCATCATGCTTAGGGTCATGTATATAAATTCCTAGTTGCCCATTTTTTGGGGCTACCATGGCTAGAAGAAGAGATCTCCGTGACTTTGAAACAGGGGTCTAAAAGGAGAATATGGGGTTTAAAGTGTGTGTGTGTGTGTGTGTGTGTGTGTGTGTGTGTGTGTGTGTGTGTGTGTGTGTGTGTGTGTGTGTGCGTTTGTGCGTTTGTTTGTGTGTGTGTGTCTCAGTGTCTCAGTCACCAGATCTCAACCCAATTGAACACTTTATCTCAACCCAATTGAATACTTTTTGGCAGTTACCTGTATATACACATAATGAAAGGAGGGCGGGGGTAAACAGACAGGGGTACGGTGAATCTCACCTGTTTTACCAGTGTTCTTCATTGAGGTCTTGTTGGAGGACTCTGCCTCAAATCCATCCAGAGTGAGCTCCTGATACTCCATGGACACCTTTATGTCCTGGTCTACGATGTTGATTGGTGACTGGTTCCTCTGTCTGCATTCTGGGTAGGCTGATGACCAGCCCTCCTCTGGCCCGTACGTACCTAGACCAGAAGAAAGAAACAAAACAATATATATACTATATATACAAAAGTATGTGGACACCCCTTCAAATTAGTGGATTTCAGCAACACCAGTTGCTGACAGGTGTATAAAATCGAGCACACAGCCATGCAATCTCAATAGACAAACTTTGACAGTAGAATGGCCTTACTGAAGAGCTCAGTGACTTTAAACGTGGCACCGTCATAGGATGCCTTTCCAACAAGTCAGTTCGTCAAATTTCTGCCCTGCTCCAGCTGCCCCGGTCAACTGTAAGTGCTGTTATTGTGAAGTGGAAACGTCTAGGAGCAACAATTGCTCAGCCACGAAGTGGTAGGCCACACATGCTCACAGAATGGGACCGCCGAGTGCTCAAGTGCTTAGCACTTATAAAGCATCTGTCCTCGGTTGCAACACACAACCGAGTTCCAAACTGCCTCTGGAAGAAACGTCAGCACAAGAACTGTTCATGAAATGGGTTTCCATGCCCGAGAAGTCGCACAGAAGCCTAAGATCACCATGTGCAATGCCAATGGTCGGCTGGAGTGGTGTAAAGCTCGCCGCCATTGGATTCTGGAGCAGTGGAAACGCGTTCCTTGCAGTGATGAATCACGCTTCACCATCTGGTAGTCCGACGGATGAATCTGGGTTTGGTGGATGCCAGGAAAACGCTACCTGCTCCATTGCATAGTGCCAACTGTAAAGTTTGGTGGTGGAGGAATAATGGATTGGACTGTTTTCATTGATTGGGCTAGGCCCCTTAGTTCCAGTGAAGGGAAATCTTAACGCTACAGCATACAATGATGTTCTAGACAATTCTGTGCTTCCAAATTTGTGATAAAAGTTTGGGGAAGACCCTCTCCTGTTTCAGCATGACAATCCCCCCGTGCACAAAGCGAGGTCCATAAAGAAATGGTTTGTTGAGATCAGTGTGGAAGAACTTGACTGGCCTATACAGAGCCCTGTCCTCAACCACATCGAACATCTTTGGGATGAATTGGAACGCCAACTGCGAGCCAGGCCGAGTTGTACCCCCCCACCCTCACCCCCCTTTTTGCCCTCAGAACAACCTCAATTCGTCGGGGCATGGAATACAAGGTATCGAAAGCGTTCCACAGGGATGCTGGCCCATGTTGACTCCAATGCTTCCCACATTCAAGTTGGCTGGATGTCCTTTGGGTGGTGGACCCTTCTTGATACACAGGGGAAACTGTTGAGCGTGAAAAACCCAGCAGCGTTGCAGTTCTTGACACACTCAAACGTGTGCCTGTGGTAGTTATCATAAAGTAAACAAAGCTACACTTCCTAACAATGGAGAGGTGAAGGCAGTGTGCTCAGAAATGAAACCCCAAACTCTTAGCTGAGTGGCAAGTCCCAAGGCGAGACCAGACACCTCCATATAGAACAGAGTCAAGAGAGGGAGAGGAGCAGGCCGGATGTCATCATTCTGCTGCCACCCCCCTCAGATAAAACAAACAGAGAGAAGGACAGAAAGTGAGGGAGGGAAAGAGGGAGAGGACAGGGCCAATGCCATGGAAACAGTGGAGGATGGATAATATAGATAGTCCCTCTCCTCTACCCACAGCAGGCATGGTCTCCTCAGTGTGGGGTCACAGTAAGTTTTCCATAGCCATCCAACCATAAAACACCAGTCCAGCCAAGTGAAATCAAGTGATTCTTTAGTATCCAGTGAAGGGGAATTAATTTGGTTGTGGATAACACACTATAAAAACACATTCAACAAAGGCATACATATCCCAAAGACATATCAATATACTGTACAATATCTTTCAACTGATTCAGTTTATACAGCAGCACCCTGGCCCATACCCATAAACATTAAACTTCATTGCTTTAAATTCAGAACAACTTTAGATATTAGTAACTACATAATATTAGTGTACATAATAATTAGAAGCATGAGCAAAATATCAGCGTCATCACCATGAGAAACCACATCTCTCTCTGTTCCTATCTCTAAACACAAACTCAGATTGCATGGGATGTCTAGTTTCATTTATTATACAAGGAACTTAGAAATCAATAATTTAACCTTATACAATGATTACAACTGCACAACACACTGTATGTAGCGTTTGATTTAAAACGGGAATACAGTATCTTATCATACTCTTATCTCCAATAGATATAATTCATTGTGTCCTAACCTTGAGTTCTATTGACTTTCCCCTGCGGTATGTCCTCCTGTCCTCTCTCTACAGCAGTGGTAGGCAACTAGATTTAGCCGTGGGCTGATTTTTGTCAGAGTGGATTGCAACACTGCAAAATGACCACAGCTAAGCCCAAAATTGTATTTGAAAATAACAATCATGTCATACCTTGAGACACGATCACGTATTTTTATTTTATTTGTGGGAATACTTGGGAACAGATTTCCTAAATTAAACTCATTTTAGCAAAATTCTTGGTGATTTTACAGTCTTTTTTCTACCCCCCCAAAATGTTTAAAAAGTAAACATGAAAAAATATGGTGGGCCCCAACAAATCACTTGCTGACCCCTGCTCTACAATGAAGGCCTTGGCTGCCCTCTGTCCTAAGGATGGAAGAAAGGAAGAGGCAGGGCCCACTCCCTCTCACTCTGCCCACTCCTACTACCCCCTATATCCGCATCATAAACACTCGGGCTAAAGTGCACCCCTAATTTAAAGCATCATCTGGGCTACCGGGGTTCTAAAATGAATTTGTCTATGATTACCCATGCCCTGCGCGCGTCCGGAGCGTTTGGTAATGTCTATTTCATTGAATTAGGAAGCATCCTCTTCTCTTGCCCCCTATCCTAGCCTTGGGGTGTATTGATTTGAGAGGTCTGGGTTTCATATAGGAGAGCGCAGGGTATGGATCCAGGCAGCCGCGGCCTGGTAATGAATGCAGTGGAGAGCTGGTATGAAGCCATTAGTCATTGCTTTAATGCGGCTAGGAACTAAAACCATCAGCATGCCATCAGGTGTCACATCAACATTGCGTTACCCTCTGACCTCCGCCTCCCAGAGATGAATCGCGGACAATGTCCCTCTTTTCACTTAAAGCTGCAATATGTCACTTTTTGGGCTACCCGACCAAATTCACATAGAAATGAGAGTTATAGATCTGTCATTCTCCTTGAAAGCAAGTCTAAGAAGTGGACAATCTGTTCTATGTGTATTATTTCTATGCTTCCTGTTCTTAAGTTTTGGCTTCAAACAGCTGAAAATACAATCTTTTTGGTTTTGGAAAATATATTTCAGAGGTTTAGATAGTACAATGATTCTCTAAACTATACTTGTTTGTTTTGTCACAAACTGAAATTAGGCAAACTATTAGAATGTTAGCAAACAGGAAATCGATGAGCGATTTCTGCATAGTGCACCTTAAAATGTTCTCTAGCTGGACTTCAACGGGGTTTGTACTCTACTTATATCTCTCTGGGGACAGTTAAGCCTTGTAGTTTATGTTATAGACAAAGGAATGGATTGAGAATCACAGAAAAAAAAATTGTAGGCTTGTGAGAGATAGGAGGCCAATATATCTGCCGAACTATAGTCACCATAAGAGAGAGAGGATGGAGGGATGAAGGAAAAAACAGAGAAGGCCACCTGAATGAGAAGAGGGCCATATTGGCACTAGCAGAGTGAATTTCCCTGTTTCCTATAAATATGAACACTGTATATCACACTCATAGAGTGGAGGGGTAATACACACGGATCTCCCTGACAACCAGGCACAAGGCAGAAACATAATCAGAAAAGAAATGGCTTGCGACATGCATAATCATATATTCAGGTCAACAGGGAGAGGGTTTTAGATTTCTAATGTTTCATTCATTTTTCATGGCCATTTGTCTGTGATTCTCTGGAGAGCATGCACATTTTATTTCAGCGAATTATGAATACCATAAATACACCTTTATGGTGCTTTCACCCTCCAGGGACTTGAGGCTTTTCAGTCAATTAAGAGCGATTTCTTCAACAGCCTCAGCGCTCGCGACCTTGCTCATTTCATATTGAAAAACTGCCATATTCCAATTGTCTGCATAAACAAAACCATAATTGTGTGAGGCTGCTTAAAGAGCACAATTATGAAACGTTTGCCCAAAGACAGCATTGTTACACAAAAGCAAACACACCTTAGGGGGAATTTGCCTTTGGAAAAAATATGCCATTCTCCAAGGAACAGAACAAAGCACAAAAGAATGTTATGCAGAAAAAGCATTTTGTAGAAATAACATTGGAGCACAAGGCGCCACACTTCAAACTCACACCCGTTTTCCCAGGACCTATTTCAGGAAGCTCTATGGTCCTCTCTTAGAGCCGTGATTTCATCAAGATTAGTGGGAAATGGCAGAAATCAATGCTATGAGAAGTCTGCTGGTATTTTAGTGATCTCTGCCTTGCCAGGAAAGGCCCAATTGAGTCAGTCAAGGTATTATATGTAATCTCCCAGTGCAGCCAGCACGAGAGAAGCCCGTCTCAAATCCTCTACACCTGGAGGACAGAGGAAAATACACAGCCTACTGCACCCTCTCCAACAACACCTATTACAATGGCTACCACTGTAACCAATTACACAAGGGTAAATTTGAACTGGGATGGGGATGTGGCAGAGATATTTATGAGAGAGAGAGAGAGCAAGAGAGAGAGAGAAAATACAGTGGGAAGAAAAAGTATGTGAACCCTTTAGAATTATCTGGATTTCTGCATAAATTGGTCATAAAATTTGATCTGATCTTCATCTAAGTCACAACAATAGACAAACACAGTCTGCTTAAACTAATAACACACAAGCAATTATAATGTTCTTGTCTTTATTGAACACACCGTGTAAACATTCACAGTGCAGGGTGGAAAAAGTATGTGAACCCTTGGATTTAATAACTGGTTGACTCTACTTTGGCAGCAATAACCTCAACAAAATGTTTTCTGTAGTTGCAGATCAAACTGGAGGAATTTTGGACCATTCCTCTTTTCAAAACTGTTTCAGTTCCACAATATTCTTGGGATGTCTGGTGTGAACTGCTCTCTCGAGATCATGTCACAGCATCTCAGTCGGGTTGAGGTCATGACTCTGACTGGGCCCCTCCAGAAGGCGTATTTTCTTCTGTTGAAGCCATTCTGTTGTTGATTTACTTCTGCCTTTTGGGTTGATGTCCTATTGCATCACCTAACTTTTGTTGAGCTTCAGTTGGTGGACAGATAGACTTACATTCTCCTGCAAAATGTCTTGATAAACTTGGGAATTCATTTTTCCATCGATGATAGCAAGCTGTCCAGGCCCGAGGCAGCAAAGCAGCCCCAAACCATCATGCTCCCTCCACCATAGTTTACAGTTGTGATGAGGTTTTGATGTTGGTGTGCTGTGTCTTTTTTTCTCCACACATACAGTGTTGTGTGTTCCTTCCAAACAACTCAACTGTAGTTTCATCTGTCCACAGAATATTTTGCCAGTAGCGCTGTGGAATATCCAGGTGCACTTTTGTGAACTTCAGACATGCAGCAATGTTTTTTTTTGGACAGCAGTGGCTTCTTCCATGGTGTCCTAACATGAACACCATTCTTGTTTAGTGTTTTAAGTATCGTAGACTCGTCAACAGAGATGTTAGTATCTTCCAGAGATTTATGTAAGTCTTTAACTGACACTCTATGATTCATCTTAACCTCATTGAGCATTCTGTGCTGTGCTCTTGCAGTCATCTTTGCAGTAGCAACAGTGCTGAAATTTCTCCATTTATAGACAATTTGTCTTACCAATGACTGACTTTTAGAGATACTTTTGTAACCCTTTCCAGCTTTATGCAAGGCAACAATTCTTAATCTTAGGTCTTCTGAGATCTCTTTTGTTCGAGGCATGGTTCACATCAGGCAGTGCTTGTTGTGAATAGCAAACTCAAATTTTGAGTGTTTTTTTTATAGGACAGGGCAGCTCTAACCAAAAGCTCCAATCTCGTCTCATTGATTCAACTCCAGGTTAGTTGACTCCTGACTCCAATTAGCTTTTGGAGAAGTCATTAGCCTAGGGGTTCACATACTTTTTCCAACCTACACTGTGATTGTTTAAATGATGTGTTCAATATAGACAAGAAAAATACAATAATTTGTGTGTTATTAGTTTAAGCACACTGTGTTTGTCTATTGTTGTGACTTTTGTTGCCCAATTCTTCTTGTTCCCAAGCACTAAGGAACTCAGTGGTGTAATGTAGATATAAGGTACACTGTGACCCCAAAGAGCCACTGCTGCCCCAATGAAGGAGAGGTGGAGAATGTTGTTGTCAGTGGTGGCACTAGAGGCTGTTGTTGTTATCGGATTGGGTTAATCTAGTTCGTAAAACATGCCTTGTGGCCATAAAACGCACTATCAGATAGGTGTCAAGAAGACCTGACATTTCCCAGCTTTCTGGAATGAGGCTTTAATAAGCTAGTGAAGGGAATTACAGCAGCAGACAATGATTAGGTGATGACAATGAAAGAAAACAGGACTGTGTATAAGTGAGTCAACTGGGAAATTAACAACACAATGTTGACATCCCCTAAAAACATGCTCTGGAATTTCTAAATCATTCTATTAATGCAGTGCCGGTGAAATACTTATAACGTCAACAGATGATGTGCAGGCGGCTGCATACCCCTTTCTCACCACCATGCCTCTCAACCTCCATTACACATCTCAGAGCAAACTATCATTATCATTGACGGATGTCCTTGGGTTATTAAATTCACATTATGCGTTTACAATGGGAGTCATATATTGAGGAATAAAACGTAGCCGAATCGGCTTAAGCTATTTCCCTAGACGGCCTAAACAGCCCTCATACATCCCTCTAGCTGCTCACACACTGACTCCTCTCACCTTGGGTACAGGGACTATTCCCAGACAGTGGGATGTGTTAGTCAGACCCGTGGACATATGGGGGGAAAACGGGATGTCTGCTGGGCTGTCCCGCCACTCAGCCTTAATTAGAGATGTCGTGTGTGTGTGCGTGTGTGTGTGTGTGCGCGTGTATGTGTGAGCGTATGTGCGTGTGTGTGTGCGTGTGTGTGTGCGTGTGGAGAGCGGCGCAGCATCCACAGTGCTAGCGGATCCCTGACAGGCCCCTTAAGCATGTGAGGATGCTGTCACAGTCTATTCCACAGCTGTCCCCTGCTCTGCTTCGCATCAAACATCCTTATGGCCCCAATACACACACTATAACGTACGGTACACATCCTCACACATACCCAAACACAAAACCCAATACACCGTATACCCCAGAATACAGCCACACATGAATAAACACAGACTTATAGAGTGTACACACATGTGCAGAGAGACAATACAAACTGATTTCACACTTCCCCCACTCATTCTCACTACTCCATCAATGCACGCGTTAATCCTATCTGACCATTCAACTGAGCATGAACCAATTTCAAAAACAGTCACACAGAAAGATACTCCCACAAAAAATGGACTAAAATAAACACGCATACACCGATTCCATAGGAAATGATCACATTTCCCTCACACAATGCTATTTTCGTACTCCCTGACGAAGGCCATGCAGCCGAAACGCGTCGGTTTTTAAAAAACTTTGTTTCTATTGAATATGCCATACTAAAAAAGCCATTTTAATTAATTATATGAAGAGTGCCTTGGTCCTCCTTTCTTTTTGATGACCTATTTTCACCCCATCCAGCCCAACCAATAATGTCATTTGGGAGTGGATATACTGTATGTCTCTCTGGGAAAAACAGAGTAACACACACTGAGGCCAAATTAAGGAAAGGAAACACAGAACTAGTTTCACTCATCCCCACTACACCACTGTCTACTAAACCCTTATCAGCACAGCATGAATAATGATATCACTTCATATAATATATATATGACCAGGCAATCTAAGACAATTGTGCTGTGTAAACAGGAATATAGGCCACTAAATGTGCTATTCCAAACAATTCTGAATCGAACCCCTAGAATATCCTCTTTCTCTCTAGCTCAGCAGTGGGCACAATAGTCAGTGAATGTGAGCCGAACAAGAGCAGTTAGTGACGTTATGCTTGTGTTTCTGTGCTCCTTTCTTCAGTGGCTAGAGTCATTCAGTTGATGTAATATATTCTCCTCCCCGGTAGACTTTGTGCTTTGACTGAGACGAAAGATGCCATTTATCTTCTTAAGCTTCCTGTCATTGCGTCCGAAGCTGCGCTTGTTTCACCATCTCCATATTCCTTCACTTAGAACAACCAGAGATGAATGCAGCCAAATCAGGCTTGCAAATGAATACATCACTTATTCACAAACCGCTAGGTTCATTTGGTATTTTCTTAGCTACAATCATGGGCAGTGACGAGTGCCAAGCAAATCACTGTGATAGTGGTGCTAGCGGTTGGCGAAAACAGCAGTAGTGTTGCTGTAGATGTAGACGATGATGATTATGATGATGATGATGACAACAGTAATGACAATTATGCTGATGACGGTGACAGTGAAGGTCACTGTTCGCCTGCCTGGTCTGGCTGATAGAGGACTAACGTGTATTTGTTTTGGGGTTGTTTTTCATAAGCTAATTCATTGCTTTTAATTAGGCATGCTCTCAATGACTGACAATCCAGGTTTTTGAGTTTTAATTTGTGTGTTTGCGATTCTGTTGTTTATTTATGTTCGTCCATTCCAAGCTGTTCCGTGGCATGCATTTATTAAATATATATCAAGCTAAAACGAAAGTGTGATAACAGGCACAGATTATTTTGGTTTGATTTTACTTGTTACTTTGAAAAATGCATTTTTGGTCTTGATTTTTTTATTATTTTGGCGAACCAGCTTTTGCCCCAGTAATGTCTGTAAGTTCTTTAGGTCCAGGTCTGATTTAAAGTCCACTGCTTAGCATGGAGGGTCCATGTCTCTTATACGAGGGTCCATGTCTCTCTCCAGAGCTCCTACCTGAGAGGGATGATGGGATAAAGGTCAAAGAGCACAAGGGCACGTTCCTGACATCACCCAGCCAGCAGACAGTTACTGTAGGCCAGCACTCTGGGTACCTGTGATCTGTATTGACCTAGCCCAGCAGTATCTGTTGACCTTCCTGCCTGTCTGACAACACCTGCTCCCAATATATGAGCTCTCTCTGTGTGTGTGTGTGTGTGTGTGTGTGTGTGTGTGTGTGTGTGTGTGTGTGTGTGTGTGTGTGTGTGTGTGTGTGTGTGTGTGCGTTTGAGAGACTGCAGCACATGTGTGCATGAAACAGTAGTGATGGCATACGTTGTCAAAGAAAAACGGCAAGATTTGCAATTTCCATGGCAACAGATCATAATCATTTGACCTTGCCAGTGGTTGCATTTGTTTGCTTTTGTGTTATTATTTCTGAATTGTTCCATTGTCCCATCCTTTTCTTTTCTTGTGATAAATACAATATAATGAAAGACCCTTGAGCGAAGAAGGAAAAATCTAATTCTAGCAATACTTCAAAGAGATTTAACCAAGTAAGAGGAGGAGGGAGAAGCAGGAAGAATCAGAATGGGAGGGACATAAAGATATCCAGCAATAGAGTGCCTGTGGCAAGATCTCATCTTCTGCAACAACAGAAAAAAGGGACAGTTTCCAAGTTCAAAGTTATTTCCTCACTGCCACCACAATACCAGAGGATAAGAACATCAAATCACAATTGTGGCTACTAAAATATACTGTAAAGACCTCAAATGAAGACACTGGTTAAACAATTGGTTGTTCTTTGTTGTCATACAGAGTACTAATGCTTTTCTGGTGTGAGTGGACATTGACAGAGAGTGGCTGGGTTGTGGAACTCATTTATTGGCTTAATTGGCATCTATTCATTAGCCCTATAGCCCCTCTTCCTCTCCTTCTTGCCTTTAACAAGTTAGGCGTTCGCCATAGCAACCACAAATCTCCTGACAACCAGACTCCGCTGTTCTGTAATCCCTGCAACGTGACACTGTGCAATGTGTTACTTTCAGAAGGCTCTCTAAACTCCACACATTCTGTGTGCCTCCATATCCCGGAGAGATGGGGATGACAAAAGGCCCCTTCCCCAGTGCAGGGATAAAAGGATACAGGCATTAGATGTAATGGCTCATCTATTATGAAATGACACTCACACCTCTCTATCTCACCTGCTTTCCTCTCAGCCTTCATTCTGAGAAGGTCCTCCTAAGCCTCCTCCACACACTGCAACACCCACCCATCCACGCACACACACAGACCCATTTTCAACCACTGTGGATATCAGTTTTTAATTTGCCTCGTCTCTTCAGATCCCTGTATCTGTTGTCGGTTGGAAGGGAGAGGGGGAGGGAGAGGGAGAAGGGGAGTTTAGAGGAGAGAGGTAAGGATAGTGCAGCAGTCGTGGCTGATTGGCTCTCCTCTGCCTCTTTTATTGGGACTGTTCAAGTTCCCTCCCAGGGGAGCGCTGCTGGCCCTCCTAAAGCTGCAGCCCAAAATTACAGCAGACCTTACGGCCTCCACTCTAGACAGACACCCAGACAGACAGACAGTAATACGGGGGATGGTCCCAACTCAGATCCCCATTGATTGAGTGATTTTAATTAAAAGATACAAGCTGCTTTAGATTCCAGAGTCATTCCGTTTAGTCCAGCCTCCCTCCACCTCTGTCTGTATTGCTTTATATTCTGAGGTGGCCGGCAGTGTTTTTCTGACAGACATGGTGAAAGCAGCCTGTTGTTTTTCTCTCCCCCACTACGCTGTGTTCTGTATTGATGGCACAAATAATACATTCAAGGGCATCACCTGCCTTCCATCTGCCTGCTAAGGCAGGGGATGAGCACGTTAAGCCACAGTTTCTATTACTGCTGTTGTTCTTCGCTCGACGCCATGAAAGTTTTGCGGTTCTGAAAGTCGATCGTCCTCTCCTTTACTAACTGTGACCTCTGCTTGTATGGCACGCTGTGGATGGGTATGTGTGACGGTCCTTGTCCCACATACCTTGGCAGGGCAGGTGGGTTATGAGTCACTGTGTTAATTATAGGAATGGGACAGTTCATTAACCACAGCATGATTTCCATATCACAAAGGGCTGAGGTCATTATGATATGGCTGACCTGATCTACTCCTGACTCCTATAGGGTATTATATAAATATTATACATTTCATCAAGTAATACAGAAACTGAAGACAGCGGGCATCGTAATGCATCCAAAGACCGCAAATCACCAAGTCGTTTTTTCAACACCAGCTCTTTAAGGTTCCTGTGATGTCCACCCCCCACATGTGAAGTCATTCCCTGAGTATCGACGGCTCCTTTGTGGATTTGTTTGGAGGTACGATGGCAGATTGTGAGGTGATGAATGAGCCCAGTGAGACCGCCCCTAAAATGGCCTTTAAACTGCCTTTATTGATTTTCAGTTCCTGGCGAATGGTCTCCTGGGACAACACGACTACTACCTACACGGCTTGATTGATCTCCGCCCTCAAACCTCCCATTACAATTATTCCTCAAAAGTGAAAAAATCCTATTGCATCAAGCAGACACATGTATAAATGTGATAAAGCTGAACTGTTCTGATGCAATACTCCAGCAACATACAATGGGTTGAGCTATAAAGACTCAAATGTTGTCTTATCCCCAAAATGATTGGCCGTCAAGTTGCACATTCACAGCAAAGTAAAGTCTTGAAAGGTTCATGTAATACTTGACTGTAAAACCCTTTGTGCCTCTAAACTAATGCTGCAGATGCCTTATGATGACATATTCCCGTCCTGACAATCTGGCTAACTTCTTCCTAACATCTCTGCTCTTGACAGGTTCCATATTTTATCATCAGCAGATGGCGGATCCTAAGGGAGGATATAAGAGACAGAGAGAGAGCAGTTGGCCTCTGAGTAGAAACAGACTTATGAGAGACACATAACAGACAACATCCACTACAGAGGAGTAGGGGAAAATAAATTAGCTTTGTCTGTTAACTGTCATTCGTTATTTACTCCTGCCTCTTTGTGCCTGGGAGGGGCTAATGTTGTTGTATCAAAGGAATACATGTATCATATTCAATTAACTGTGTTTCTGCAATTCTGGTGGAAAGGATCATTCTTATTTGCTCGTACAGGACACAGAAAGAACCGCCATTGTAGTGCAGTCGCTCCCCTACCCAGAGCCCTGAGCGTAGCCCTCCTCTGTGCCATACTTAAAAACTATATCAACATAACGCAGCTTCCTTCCCATTCTCAGCAACCTTTGGCCTGTCATGCTATACATACCATAAATCAACATGAGCAGCAAACAACATTACAATCATCAAATAATGGATTGCACCTTTCACTGGGGATGCACAATCCATTAAAATTCAATTTAGGCCCACACTTATTTCTCCAAACAAGTAAAAGTGCCAGTCATCATTTTCGGAGGAGCGACTCGGCACTCCTGAGCCTCCAAGATTGATGAGAGGAGAGATTAACACTTCATTGTAAACGCCACTGGAGATACCACGACTGTAATGAGATAAATGTACTGAGGAGAGTCAGAGCACGAGAGAAGGAGAGGAGGAGAGAGATAGAACAAAAGGCCAGCTGCGTTGTGATCTGTCCTCCAGTGAGGAGGACCTCTGACTGGTGCTGGACCTGGGGCAAGAGGAGAGGGAGTCAGTAGTACTGACTGGTGCTGGACCTGGGGCAAGAGGAGAGGGAGTCAGTAGTACTGACTGGTGCTGGACCTGGGGCAAGAGGAGAGGGAGTCAGTAGTACTGACTGGTGCTGGACCTGGGGCAAGAGGAGAGGGAGTCAGTAGTACTGACTGGTGCTGGACCTGGGGCAAGAGGAGAGGGAGTCAGTAGTACTGACTGGTGCTGGACCTGGGGCAAGAGGAGAGGGAGTCAGTAGTACTGACTGGTGCTGGACCTGGGGCAAGAGGAGAGGGAGTCAGTAGTACTGACTGGTGCTGGACCTGGGGCAAGAGGAGAGGGAGTCAGTAGTACTGACTGGTGCTGGACCTGGGGCAAGAGGAGAGGGAGCCAGTAGTAGAGGTAGCACAGAACAGTGCAGGCAGCTCTATCAATCACATTGAAGTCTCAAACACCATTTATCAGCTCCCTCACTCGCACCACAGTTAGTATTGTTCTCAGGTAGCAGACTCAGCCTCTACGTCTACGCAGCCAGCCCAGAGTGACATGTGCCAGACAGACACATGTCGTGGCCACTAATGCCTGCTCACGCTGTGGTGTCCCTGTTTAATTTGCAAACTATTGGAGCACTGGGCTTGTGCCGACCGAGGTCTTGGAGAATGTTAGCTCACACCTCTTTCTCCTCCCTCTCCTCTGCCTCGCTCCCTGCATCTTACTGCAGTACATTTTGTATGGATAAAATTCCCTCACTGTGTGAAACTCAGATCAGCCCATGGAACTCCATAAATCTAGCTATCCAATATGGGTGTTTGATGGTCTGGAGTGGTAGAGGGAGAAAGAGCTGAGTGCCTAAGTGTGCATGCTGCTCATGTGATCCTATTGTGTCTCTATGGGACTGCATTTCATGTAGCATGAAATACCACGATGAACACGCAGTGGGGGGCTAAGTGGGAGTGCTGTGTTAAATACTTCCTTCCTCCTCCACGTAATTCCTAGGGACGGGTGGTGTTGCATATAAGTAGCTCCCCCCTCCCTTCTCTACATGGTTCCTGTGGATGATGGGGTGGTGTCGCATTAAATACCTCCCTCCCACTCTACATGGTTCCTGGGGGATACTCTTATTGCCTGCTGCCAGTAAACACGGCTCATTACAAGGGCTTTTATTTTGAAGCTGTAAAGACGCATCAAAATCAATTCTTCCCTGCCCTTTGATCTGCCATGTCAGAACCTGCACGCTACTCAAGTGCAACCGGCTGGATTGAGACACCAGAGTGAGGCCCTTGAGAAATGGCAATGTGATGTGTATTGTGAAGTCCCTCTGTACACTGTGGTGTCTCTGCACTACATGTGTGCTCCAGAATACAGTCTGACACCATGTTGCATGTTCTACTCTTAAAAGACACACACATCATTAATGCACTTGGCACACTTTACTGACGTCTCCAGGGATTAGGAAATTGCTGGAGGGAATGATGAAACAAGGAAAGAGAAAGAGACGTGATGAAGGGAGAGGTATAGAAAAAAAGGAAGAAAGAGAGAGACAGCAAGTTAGAAAAAGAGAGCGAGAGAGGGAGACAACGGAGGAGGTATTTAAACTACCAATGAAGCTTGACTGTCAGGTAAAAAGCGCCTTGGGCTTTTGTGATGTCAGTCAATCCGGCAGAGAGATCTGACACACAATAGCAGCAGTCCGGCCGTCAAGTGGACACAACACGCCTGTGCCAGGACCGCAAATGCTACATCCATAATCTGCCTGCCAATTCCCATCAAATTCACCTCTCTGCATGACAGTTCCCTCACAGTCCTGACTTTGACAAGACCTCCTCGGCACCAGCCTCCGAATTATAAAGCTCAAATGTAATGTTCTTGTCACTTTCCAGGTTTCCCCCCCAGAAGGGATTGGGAAGAGAGAGTGAACCCTGCTAACCTTCCTCGTCTGTAGCTTTGGTCTTTGAAGTTTCCCTTACCCTCCTCGAAGGGTGGGTGTATTTAAGATTACCTAAGAGTATTATGAAATGAAACCATACATTAATGAAATGAAAATCATACATAAAAGATGTTGAAGACTTTGAACTTCAGAACTATGGTCTAATATGGAAATTATTTTGTGAGGTCTATGCAAATCATTTGCTACTGTAAGTAAGAATGTTTAAATGTCCATTCAGAAAGAAATACATAGAGAGAAAGATGATATGAGGTGGAAGAGATGGGAGGTGGACAATGGGGTCTTCTTGGGGGGAGTAGTCCTTCCTGTTGCCTGTTCGTCCTGGCTCTGTCCCTGCTGGCTAAATTGACTATCTCTCTGACCCTGTGCAGAAAATCCATTGAATGAGTCAGGCTTGGTAAAAGGGGAGCAGACACCTTCATTATGTTCCCGTCAGGCCAGAGTGGCTAGGCCTTTCCTTTCCAGCGTGGGCCCTGAAACAGGGACTGACGGCCTGGTTAGTGCCGCCATAGCCCCTGCTCCCCCCCATCAGCAGACCCCACTTAATTAATTTTCTGCCTGACACGTTTAGCAGTGATGACAGGATCTCAGACATAGCAGCCTGCTTTATAGAGGAAGAACTCACTCTCCCCAACACACACACACAAATGCACACCTTCTCTGAGGCGTGAAAGCCATTCAGAATACAGGGAAGGGAACACTGTGCCTGTTCAAGAAAAGGAATTCACACACACACACACACACACACGTATGTCCTCACCTCCTATATTTTTCTATTGACAGTTGGTTGATGTGTGTGTGTGTGTGTGTGTGTGTGTGTGTGTGTGTGTGTGTGTGTGTGTGTGTGTGTGTGTGTGTGTGTGTGTGTGTGTGTGTGTGTGTGTGTGTGTGTGCAGAATAACAGGATGCGACAACAAGAGAGAGAAGGACAGGTTTTTTAAATGTAAAACATACACTAAAATCATCAATGTAGTGTATGAAAAAGCATGTATCAAACTGGTTTTAATTCAAGGTCAGCGAGCAAGTAACACATTTCACCTCACTCAGGGTGTGATCCCAACACACGTGTTACATCGGGATGTGTGAATGGCCTTCCCTTATCATTTAAGCTCTGAATGACCAAGGTTGAACCTGTGGTTTATAGCATGGAAAGCATCACTCTAACACTTATCAACGCCTCCGTTTACTAACCATCACATTGACTAAAAGCTCCTCGTCATCCCTGTCCTCACTTGTAGCTGAAACGTCTTAATAACCACCTCATAATGTACTGTAGATTTTCTCTATCTGGGTTGGGGTGAACCACATGGTTGCCACAGAAGCAAAACTAAATGTAAGGCTTAATCTCAATAGTCTATAAATCAACTCCTTCTCCCTGTCTCCTCCCATTCACCTGCTCTGTGTTCTGAACAAAGGCTAAGTGAGAGCACCTCTAAGGCAAGTGTCAAACTCATTCCATGCAGGGCTGAGTGTCTGTGGATTTTCGCTCCTCCCTTATACTAGATTGACTAATTAAGTTCACTGATTAGTGAGGAACTCCCCTCACCTGGTTGTCTAGGTCTTAATTGAAAGGAAAAAACAAAAACCAGCTGACACTAGGGCCTCCATGGCCTGAATTTGAAACCCCTACTCTAAGGAGACAAGGGAAATAAGCCTCTTTACCTTGTCCCTTTCTCCCAGCCAGCTGTCCCAGCATGCAGTGTGTTTTGCAGTGCTCATTTCAGAGCAGAGACACAGGAAGCAGGAAGCAGCACTTCCAATTGATCAGTGCTGTGGCCCTGACACTGTCATGCCGAATTAAGCGTGCTCATGATATGCTTAATTAAGCATGCTTTTGCATCTGAGGAGTTGTGCTGGGCTCAGAGACACAAACATCACACACATAGAGGATCTAGCCTCTATGCACAGACACACAGAATTCAATGGGTTAATCTGAAGACTCCACATGACCTCACTTTTCATACAAGCTGAGAAGCAGAGAAGCACAATGTGTCCTCTGAGCCTGCTCCTAATCATTGGACATACCACACTTGGAAAGGTAGTATTGATTGTAATCAATTACTCTTCTATTTACTTAATGGGCTTGGTCAACATCTGCATCCAAGTGGATCTGCTGTGGTTGATTGGCCAAATTATGTTAGCTTTGGAGGCTGATGATGCACTACAGGAAGCAGTCTCTCTGTTTTCAGCCTTTCAGCATGTCTAGAGTCAAGCTACTCCATCTCTTGTTTGTACAATAGTTTTCTTCAATACAATTCATTTCCATCTGCAATGTTCTGTATGTTCCATCCCAGAGAACAAGGCCATTCAGATAGTGAGGCAGACTGGGCTGACGGTTTTCATCATCACATAACAGATACATAAATGGTTCCGCCCGTCAGGCCTTGTCACCTTCCACAACGCACAACACACTCTTCCAGATACGAGGCGCTTCAGAGCCACGTGAGAAATGGCACTAATCAGACTGCAGGAGACAGAGCCTGAAAAAGTGTTAAATGCCCTGAATAATTTAGACTAAGGTGGCAATTTAATGAGGTGAGTGAGGGACTAATCACCAAGGAGGCCAAGCCTAGCAGTGTGTCCCTATAGCAGAGAAAAGAAAACACCCTAAGAAGATAGATGAATTTATATACATGTGCGCACGCACGCACGCACGCACGCACGCACGCACGCACACGCACACACACACACACACACACACACACACACACACACACACACACACACACACACACAGGGGTGACCTTGATGAGGATTCAGTGTAATCCCCTGATTTTAAAGCAGGGTGTGTGGAACACTCAGTTCTCAGGGAGATGGAGGACAGGGCTCAGTGATTTATTACACACAGGCCTTATGCATGTGAAAGCATGTTCACTGCTTCCATGCCACTACTGCCTCTGCAATTTAATTAGACAACCCTGAATCTCAATGACAACATCTTGCTTCGTTAAGTAATAACACATTTTTTGATTTTCGAAATGATGTACGTGTTTTTCCACACCCTTTCATGAGAGTTTATTTTTTTAATCAGTGAATGAAAAAAATTGAATTTGTCTTTAGATGTGCGCCGATAAGCAAAGAAAGACTGATGAATACTTCCTCCAAATGAGGTCCCTGAGACCAGGCTGGACTCTTCTCATTAACTCCTAGTTACTGCCCAGCACCACTCAGCGGGTTGGTCTAACAGAGAAACACGGGTGGGGGGACAGTGCGCACAGTCACACTCACAATATCACTCACACTGACGAAGGCACTTAGTTGACATTAAAGGGTAATTGGGTAGTGCTCATGCAATATTTCAAAAGTGTTAAGGCCAAGAAAGCAAGGTCTAGAGATCAAAGGCAGAGCGGTAGGTGGGGATAATGAACCTTAGAGAAATGTACTCATTCTAATTAAAATGTACTGAAAACAACTGCATGGAGAGAATGTAGGGGATCTAATGGAAACCGTAATGCCAGGGCAATCTCATTCTTTCTGTGAAAAACAAACTCAACTAGCGTCAGTGTGGTTTACGCTTGTGATTCAACATGGCAGACAATGTTTAGTCCTAACATACAGACAAAGGCTAGTGGAGGAAAATAGAGACAGGTCCTAAACCCCTCAGGATAAATAACCTTTCCGCTCTGTGTTTTGAATGCTCAGTCTTGTCACATCTTGTCAGTCTTGTCATTTGTAATTTGTTTAGGGGTTATAAGGAAAGGCTTCAAAAAAAATTATTTGTCCTATAGTCAACCCACCTTTCAACCCCTATAAAAGTATATGTTAAAGGGGCAATGTGCAATTGCTACGTCCATTTGGACTTATAAACAAATGATATGGAACAATTGAGTATTGAAGAATATAACTTATAAATGCCTCATGAGCTTAGTTCAACAGTCCTAACCCATCAGAACCTAAAATATAAGCTTGTACTCCAATGTTTGTATACAAAGTAAATGCAAACAAACACTTTAAAGCATCAAAACATGGTTAAAACTATAATTTCGATATCATAAATGGTCATTTGTTAAATGTTATTTGTCAGATGTGCCGAAAGGGCAGTCTGTATGGAAAGTAGAGAACTAATACTTTATGTGTAGCTACAAACAAACACACATACAGACTCCACAATCTGAGATAATTGGGGGGGAAATCATGTGCATGTTGGACACCACAACTGATCTCTTGCTAAGGTTGCAGAAAACCCTGATAATACGGAACATCATTTTGTGAACAGGCTCATATCCATAGCCCAGAAAAACACAGCTGGATTGCCATTCAGCTCTAGCAAACATTCAGCTCTAGCAAACAAAATTTTTTCACGGCAATGGAAAGTGACTATCTGTAACCAGAGTATGCACAGAGCTAATCAAAGCAGCGAGGATGGTTGTAGTCTTTTGATGAGCACTAACATCCATGGTAAATCTGCCTTTGTAACTACTCTAAATGCACACGGACAATGCTAATAGATTAGAGGAACACTGTAGTTATTTTGGGTGTCAAATATTCTAGGATATCTTGTTGAAGGAAAGTAGCAACTGTAGACCATGAAAACCATCAGAATTCTTCAGATTCCCATCACACATTCAATAGCATTAAAACATCTAACTAGTGAACCTCCATAGCCTAGTTTTCAAAGAAACTGTCAACATGTAGTCATAATAGATGGGAAATCTGCTTTTGTCTGGATTTCCTAGCCACTCTGCAGTGAGGACAAACTACTTAACAAACCCTATGCCGCTCCAACCAATTGGACAGGCGTTTCTCAGCTCAGGACAGAGCACTTTAAAAATAATCAAAATAACACCTGGGTCGTTCCAACAAATAAGTGCCTTTTGATATTTTTAGTAGAAATAGAGCACAAATATATCATTTTAAAAGCCATTTATATTAAATGAAGTGCCCTTTAATATAGACAACATGTAAAACTCAATAAAGCAGATATTTTTTATATGAATAGACTTGCTAAAGTGCCAAAATTCAGCATTTTGACATGTCCGTCTGTGCACCCTCTGTGACTGCTCGGAAGGTTTTAACCCCACTCAACCCCAAGTTTACACCATCAATGTAAATCCCTGGTTATTTTGTTGCTTTCTGAATATCATTATGTTATTAGTGATTCATTTTAAGGTAAAAAATTACCTTGTCCCTCATTTTAATGTCAACCCTGTTACGTGAACTAAACTCTCATGTTAATATGGTGAAACTATTCCTTAAAAAAAGCATTCTAACGAGACATTCAACATTTAATATATTCAAATCAATCATAGTGTAAAATCAGGTGAGCTGGTTCTACTCTTTTTGCCCATTCTCTGGTGTTTTATTGTGGGAAACTAAGTGGGTCGAGCATAACACATCAACCCTGTTACCCACAGACAGAGAGGCTGGAAATGTTTTAACAATTACATATTTTTGTGAAGCTTGCATTCAATTACCCCTTCCTGTTGCACATAACACGTTTCCATTTCCTCTGTCACAAGAGGATTTATGGCTGATTAAAGATGAACTCGTCAACCCTGTTACTTTATTTGGCACTTAATAAGGATATTACTATAGTCATTTTTTTAATTCAACCTCTTGAGATGGGGGAAAATGTGATTTTTATTAAGTTGAACATTTGCTCTTTATGACAGAATGTTAAACTAAAATGAAAAATAAAAATCCCCAAGTTACACTACTCAAAAGGCACCTAATTGGTGGAATGGCCCACCTGTCTACAAAGAACACAGGCATAAAGACTGAGCCGGGGGGAGTAGAGGCTGGTGCATTTTGAAGTAAATTACATTCAGTGCATTCGGAAAGTATTCAGAACTCTTCACTTTTTTCACATTTTTTTATGTTACATTCTTATCCTAAAAATGACAAATAACTTTTTTGCAAATGTAAAAAATAATTATAATTTAATACTATTTACATAAGTATTCAGACTCTTTACTCAGTACTTTGTTGAAGCACCTTTGGCAGCGATTACAGCCTTGAGTCTTCTTGGGTATGATTCTACAAGTTTGGCACATCTGTATTTAGGGAGTTTCTCCCATTCTTCTCTGTAGATCCTCTCAAGCTCTATCAGGTTGGATGGGGTGCGTCGCTGCACAGCTATTTTCAGGTCCCTCCAGAGATGTTCGATCGGGTTCAAGTCCCGGCTCTGGCTGGACCACTCAAGGACATTCAAAGACACTCCTGCTTCGTGCCTAAGAACATCCCTTAGCCATGGTATATTGGCCATATACCACACCTACTCGTGCCTTATTGCTTAAATATATAAGGTATATTATAGAATTCATGGATGATGTTTTAAATGCTCATGAAAGTGTGTTAAATGTGTAAATGTTCCTGTTTCTAAAATATATTGTTCAAAACAAGCTGTTCAGTTACTTACTACTTAGCATCTCTGCGGGCGCATAAGCCATGTGATCATTGTTTGGATTGTATTGCCAGCTATTTGCCATGAGGGGGGGGGGGGACTACCCCAATAAAACCACATTTTGATACGTTACAGCCTTATTCTAAAATTGATTGAATAAATGTTTTTCCTCATCAATCTACACACAATACCCCACAACGACAAAGTAAAAGCATATTTTTTTATGTTTGCAAATGTATTAAAAAATTAAAACAGAAATACCTTATTTACATAAGTATTCAGACCCTTTACTCAGTACTTTGTTGAAGCACCTTTGGCAGTGATTACAGCCTCGAGTCTTCTTGGGTATGATGCTACAAGCTTGGCACACCTGTATTTGGGGAGTTTCTCCCATTCTTCTCTGCCAATCCTCTCAAGCTCTGTCAGGTTTATCTTTTTAGGTTTTTACAACTTTTCTACTACATATACATTATTTTTACATATACATTTTAAATACACATTTTGCATTCACAATTTCACATATTCAGCAATCACATAACAATAATACATTACCGAACACAAGCTCTTTAATCCCACCCCTCAACCACTCTCAGCCCATCAATGTGACATATATTTTTCAATTGTGTTGTGATATTTTACATACATTTTGAACCTTTCTAATTATATAATATCCACAGATTGTGCGCTAAAGATGAAAACCTTTCCTAAGAGTATTATTAAATTATTTATTGATTGACTACGGCTTTCCAAATCGCCCAACATTGCTATTTGTAAGGTTAATTTTAAGTGAATGTAGTGATTTTTTTAAGCATTCCTGAACCTGTGACCAGAAACAAGCTACATATGGGCAATACCAGAATAAAATATCTATTGATTGGCTCTTCGCAGCAAAATCTACAGAGCTGAGATTGTTGTATGGCCCATATATATAGCATTCTGTTGGTGACAAGAATTTTGTATAATAATTAAAATAGAGAAACTCAAAGTGTTGAATCAAGTGTTGTTTTTTGTAGCAGTTCATAAGCCATGTGCCATGGAATTGGTACATCGACAATCTCTTCCCATTTATTTTTCAACCTGTCAGGTTGGATGAATAGTGTCGCTGCACAGCTATTTTCAGGTCTCTCCAGAGATGTTCGATCGGATTCATTTCCGAGCTCTGGCTGGGCCACTTAAGGACATTCAGAGACTTGTCCCAAAGCCACTCCTGCGTTGTCTTGGCTGTCTACTTAGAGTCGTTGTCCTGTTGGAAAGTGAACCTTCACCCCAATCTGAGGTCCTGAGTGCTCTGGAGCAGGTTTTTATCAAGGATCTCTCTCTACTTTGTTCCGTTAATCTTTCCCTCGATCCTGACTAGTCTCCCAGTCCCTGCTGCTAAAAAACATCCCCACAGCATGATGCTGCCACTACCATGCTTCACCGTAGGGATGGTATTTGGTAAACTCGGGCTGTCATGTGCCTTTTACTGAGTAGTGGCTTCTGTCTGGCCACTCTACCATAAAGGCCTGATTGTTGGAGTTTTGCAGAGATGGTTGTCTTTCTGGAAGGTTCTCCCATCTCCACAGAGGAACTCTGGAGCTCTGTCAGAGTAACCATCGGGTTCTTGGTCACCTCCCTGACCAAGGCCCTTCTCCCCCGATTGCTCAGTTTGGCCGGGCGGCCAGCTCTAGGAAGAGTCTTGGTGGTTCCAAAATTCTTCCATTTAAGAATGATGGAGGTCACTGTGTTCTTGGGGACCTTCAATGCTGCAGAAAAGTTTTGGTACCCTTCCCCAGATATGTGCATCGACACAATCCTGTCTTGGAGCTCTATGGACAATTCCTTCGACTTCATGGCTTGGTTTTTTTCTCTGACATGCACTGTCAACTGTGGGACCTTATATAGACAGGTGTGTGCCTTTCTAAATCATGTCCAATCAAATGAATTTACCATATGTCGCGCTGGTATAAAGGATTTGGAGACAGGCGCAGGAATACACAATAGGGATTTTTAATACACCCAAAACAAACACATATACAAAAACACTGGGCTGTACCCAAACAAAAGAGTGAGGGTGAACCTCGTTGAACGACACGGGACGATACCCGTAATACACAATATATAAAGCACGCAGCATAACAGCTACACCAGCGCATAGGTACTCACACCACCAACGGACATGGGAACAGAGGGCACATATATAACATACTAATCAGGGGAAATGGGAACCAGGTGTGTAATCAGACCAGACAGTCCGGGGTTGATGATAATGAATCCCTTTCAGTGAAGCCTAGAAAGCCGGTGACGTAGACCTCCAGAACTGGTGAACAGAATGAGCATCAGTACCGGGGGGATCCGTGACACCATAGGTGGACTCCAATCAATTTGCAGAAACATCTCAAGGATGATCAATGGAAACAGGATGCACCTGAGCTCAATTTCAAGTCTCATAGCAAAGGGTCTGAATACTTATGTAAATGCGTTTTTTTTTGGTTGAATTTATTATAAATCAGCAAACATTTCTAAGAACCTGTTTTCGCTTTCTCATTATGGGGTATTGTATGTAGACTGATGAGGAAATGTGTTTTTTTAATACATTTTAGAATAAGGCTGAAATACTTTCGGAATACTTTTGGAATTCACAGTAAGTCATGGTTTACCCTGCCTCAATTGGTTTTGCACCTTTAGAGGGAGGCATCTGGCTTGGCTATTTGATTGGCTGAGAGCTGATGTGAGGTGTATAGACACCACTGATAGCTGGGCATGTAGATGCAGTAGAGGCTCTGATCACAGGCACTGAGGCTCCTCACAGGCCATCAAAGCCCTAGCACGGAGATGGAAATTCATGTTTGATGGAAGCTCTAATGGGTACCAATAAAACTGATCCAGTCCCTGACACCATAAAAAATGCAGGCATGAGCCAGTAAAGATGAAGCTACTTTACATATAGCCACAAGCAGTGAAGATACATATTTAATGCTAGTAGATTCTTTTGAAGTAACTGTCCAGTGAAAATCTCACTTTTAAAAGTTAATGTTCTGTTAACTCATGGTCAAATATTGTTGTTGACTTGCTATTGGCTCATAGAACATGATGTCATACTGGTCATTGGCTGAGCTGACCAATTAGCAGCCTACTCGCGTTAATATTTTTAATGACCAGTATACACCTACACCATCATATTGTTGGGGTTATCCCACAACACGCACACATAGAAAAGCAGCTTTTTAACATATTTAATTACATGTTTTTTGTAAGGAAACCTATTTAATTAATATTGTAATTCATTATAGGTAATATGGCATAGAACTCTGGAAACACTGGACAGTTACTTTAAAGACCCAGCAGCATCAAGTGAGGGAGGTCATTTGTTAACAAAACAAACCTTTTACAATCCCAGGAAACATTCCAATGTCTCCATGTGTTGATAGTAACAGCCCTTAACCAACATGCTTGTTCAACTCCTTCACTTCTTTGTTATTCAGATGCCATAGAAGAGCTAACTATTAAGCCCGTCCAAACTGTTCAGTATCAGAGGGAAATATTTTCCTATCACTCCCAATCCCTAACTAAGCAAATTTGGGTAAAGAAGTAGAGGGGAACGGGGAGGAGCAGGGATGCTTAGTCCAATGGAAATGAGGAGAGTCAGTGGACTGTGTGTGCTGTCATTCTGATCTTAACAGCTCCCACATCTCTGAGATATGGAGATGAGAGATGAGAGAGATCAGGTATAATTAATAACGTTCAGGCCACTCCAGGTTCAAGTTAAACCCACCTCTCCTCGTGCAATGGAGCTTCCCGAGGCTTCTGGAGCTTTCAGCTGCTACCGCTCTACATAATGAGGTCTGAAGCATTGGTGGAAAAAGTACCCAATTCCATACTGGAGTAAAAGAGAAAGTCACCCAGTAAAATACTACTTGAGTAAAAGTTTAAAAGTATTTGGTTTTAAATATACTTAAGTATCAAAAGTAAATGTAATTGCTCAAATATACTTAAGTATCAAAAGTAAAAGTACAAATAATTTCAAATACCTCATATTAAGCAAACCATATGGCCTGATTTTTAATTTAAGGATAGCCAGCAGCTCAGACTCAGACATAATTTACAAACAAAGCAGTTCAGTTGAGTGAGTCTGCCAGATCAGAGGCAGTAGGGATGTTCTCTTGATAATTGCGTGAATTGGACCATTTTCCTGTCCTGCTAAACATTCAAAATGTTGAGTACTTCTGGGTGTCAGGGAAAATTTTGTTTTTTTCTAGTTTCCTGAATTTCCGCCTGGCGTGCCCAAAGTAAATTGCCTGTTACTCAGGCCCAGAAGCTAGGATATGAATATAGAGAATTTGATAGATAACACTCTGAAGTTTCTAAAACTGTTAAAAGAATGTCTGTGAGTATAACAGAACTGATATAACAGGCGAAAACCTGAGGAAAATCAATCCGGGAAAAAAACATTTCGGAGCTCAGAATGAATTCCAAAGTAATGCTATTGAAAGATCGAGTTTCCGTCTCCCAGATTGCAGTTCCTATGACTTCCAGTAGATGTCAACAGTCTTTATACAAGGTTTTAGGCTTGTTTTTTTTTTTTATAAAGAAGTATTTGTCGTTCCAAGTTGAGCGCCAGGGCAAAATAGTATTTTTACGGGAGTGAACGTGGCCGCGCTCTTCGTTATTTTCCTTTGATATTGAACATAGTAATCTCTGTCTGAAATATTATCGTGTATTTAGGTATTAGACAACCTGAGGATTAATGAAAAACATTGTTTGACTTGTTTGGACAAACTATGCTGGTAACTTTTTGGAATCCTTTGTATGCATGTTGAAGGACTGGATTATTGAATTCAATGGCGTCAACTAAACAGCGTTTTTGGCATATAAAGAAGGACTTTATTGAACAAAACGACCATTCATTGTGTAGCTGGGACCCTTGGGATTGCAAACAGAGGAAGATCTTCAAAAGTAAGTGATTTATTTTATCGCTATTTGTTATTTCAAACCATGCTGGTTTGGAAAATATAATAATGTGAGGCGCTGTCCTCAGACAATCGAATGCTATGCTTTCACCATAAAGCCTTTTTGAAATCTGACAACGCAGTTCGATTAACAAGATGCTAAGCTAAGCACTTGTATTTTCATGAATGTTTAATATTACGATTTTGTATTTGGAATTTGGGTTAGGGTTAGGGTTGTGGCCAAACGTTTTGAGAATGACACGTATATAAATTTTTACAAAGTATGCAGCTTCAGTGTCTTTAGATATTTTTGTCAGATGTTACTATGGAATACTGAAGTATAATTACAAGCATTTCATAAGTGTCAAAGGCTTTTATTGACAATTACATGAAGTTGCAAAGAGTCAATATTTGCAGTGTTGACCCTTCTTTTTCAAGACCTCTGCAATCCGCCCTGGCATGCTGTCAATTAACCTGTTGAGGATGGGGGCGCTGTTGAGACTATTTATGCTAATCGTGTAATTTTTGAAACGGCTTCCCACAAAATCCTTGATCGTACAATATGCATATTATTATTATTATTGGATAGAAAACAGTTCAACAGAGTTGAAATTTTGTCTCTAAGTGGAACAGAGCGCATTCTACAGCAATTTCCCTGACATGGAGTCAGATTTCAGAAATGTTGGCCACTGTTCTGGAGTCAGTTAAAAGGGCACTGTTATTGCTATGACTATACGGACACTGCTTACGTCTTCCCCTGGATGCCTTTACGTGATGACGATTTGAATGGGGTCGATTGCGCGTTCACAGGCCCTATAAATAAAAAACCCTGTAGGTAGGAGCTCCTTTGCAGCTGCGTAATGCGCGTGGAGGACATCGACCTGCTATTTTTCCAAGCGTTAGTTTAGCCTGTTATATTTTTCCGGTCATGTTTTTACTCGTTATAGGAGTTAAAAACATCATAAGGTAGTTAATTTAAAGCGTTTTATAGCAATTTATATCCGTTTAGTGCGATTTTGGGACATTTATTTTCTTTAACGCTGTGAATAGCTGGGCACGCTTTCAGTTCATCCCGAACGCAGTTGGCATTTCCACATGGCAAGAGGACAGCTTTCCACCAAAAGACGATTACTCCCAAGAAAGGATCCTTTGCCCAAGATACTGATGGAAGAACAGCTCAAAGTAGGACATTTTTATTATGATAAATCGTGTTTCTGTCGAAAAATTTTAGTGGCTTAGGACGCCATGTTTTTTGACGTAGCTTCGCTTGGCGCAAACTGTATTGAAAAGTAAGGATAAATTAAAAAATGTAATTCCGCAATTGTATTAAGAATTAAATTGTCTATCAATCCCTGTCCACCCTATATTTTTTAGTCACGTTTATGAGTATTTATGTATAAGAGTAGATCACTGTCTAAGTGGCGCAAGGACATTTTCTGACCAGCTGAGCTACATTTCACATTGTCTAACCATGGTTTTGGTGGCTAAATATAAACATTTTCGATCAAACTCTATATGGATTGTGTAATATGATGTTACAGGAGTGTCATCTGAAGAATTCTGAGAAGGTTAGTGAAAAAATTAATATATTTTGGCGATGTTGACTTTTATCGCTCACTTTGGCTAGAATCAATGCTGGGCTGCTATGTGCTATGTGCTATGCTAATATAACGATTTATTGTGTTTTCGCTGTAAGACACTTAGAAAATCTGAAATATTGTCTGTATTCACAGGATCTGTGTCTTTCGATTCGTGTATGCTGTGTATTTTTACGAAATGTTTGATGATTAGTAAGTAGGTAAACACGTTGCTCTAAGTAGTTTTTCTATTCCATTTGTGACGGTGGGTGCAATTGTAACCTATGCCATCTACCTGAAATATGCACTTTTTTCTAACAAAACCTATCCCATACCATAAATATGTTATCAGACTGTCATCTAATGAGTTTTTTTCTTGGTTAGGGGCTATAAATATCTTAGTTTAGCCGAATTGGTGATAGCTACTGGTGTTGGTGGACAAATAAAAGATGGTGGATTATGCTAATGTGTTTTTAGGTAATAGATGTACATCTTTACATATTGTGTCTTCCCTGTAAAACATTTTAAAAATCGGACATGTTGACTGGATTCACAAGATCTGTGTCTTTCATTAGCTGTATTGGACTTTAATGTGTGAAAGTTAAATATTTTAAAAAAATATTTTTTTGGAATTTCGCGGCACTGGTTTTTCAGTGGGGGTGGGGGGGGAGTGCCGCTAGCGGCACACTCATCCTAGACAGGTTAACTTCTGGGCCACATCCTGACTGATGGCAGCACATTCTTGCATGATCAATGCTTGGAGTTTGTCAGAATTTGTGGGGTTTTGTTTGTCCACCCTCCTCTTGAGGATTGACAAGTTCTCAATGGGATAAAGGTCTGGGGAGTTTTCTGGCCATGGACCCAAAATATTGATGTTTTGTTCACCGAGCCACTTAGTTATCTCCATCATGCTGGAAAAGGCATTGTTCGTCATTAAACTGTTCCTGGATGGTTGGGAGAAGTTGCTCTCGGAGGATGTGTTGGTACCATTCTTTATTCATGGCTGAGTTCTTAGGCAAAATTGTGAGTGAGCCCACTCCCTTGGCTGAGAAGCAACCCCACACATGAATGGTCTCAGGATGCTTTACTGTTGGCATGACACAGGACTGATGGTAGCGCTCACCTTGTCTTCTCCGGACAAGCTTTTTTCCGGATGCCCCAAACAATCGGAAAGGGGATTCATCAGAGAAAATGACTACCCCAGTCCTCAGTAGTCCAATCCCTGTACCCTTTTGTCACGATCGTCAAAGGGACTGAGAGAGGACCAAGGCGCAGCGCGTGGAAAGTACATCTTCTCTTTATTAGAAGAATGACAAAACGAAACAAAAAACAACAAACAGACGAACGTGAAGCTATAAATGACTAAGTGCAAAAAACATGCAACATAGACACATACATAGACAATTCCCCACAAACAGCTGAAGCCTATGGTTGCCTTAAATATGGCTCCCAATCAGAGACAACAATAACCAGCTGTCTATAATTGAGACCCAATTCAGGCAACCATAGACTTTCCTAGAACCTACACTCAACCATAGACACAGCTAGACACATTCACTCAACACAAACCCATACACTACACCCAACACCCCCTTTACCATATAACCACCCAAAACCGACAAAACACAAACATTCCCCATGTCACACCCTGACCTAACTAAAATAATAAAGAAAACAAAGAATACTAAGGCCAGGGCGTGACATAACCACCCCCTTAAGGTGCGAACTCCGGGCGCACCAGCACATAGTCTAGGGGAGGGTCTGGGTGGGCGTCCGTCCACGGCGGCGGCTCCGGCACTGGTCGTGGTCCCCACCCCACCATAGTCACTACCCGCTTTCGTAGCCTTCTCCAAATGGCCACCCTCCACCTTAACCCCACTGGATTAAGGGGCAGCACCGGACTAAGGGGCAGCACCGGACTAAGGGGCAGCACCGGACTAAGGGGCAGCACCGGGATAAGGGGCAGCACCGGGATAAGGGGAAGCACCGGGATAAGGGGCAGCACCGGGATAAGGGGCAGCACCGGGATAAGGGGCAGCTCCGGACTGAGGGACGGATCCTGGCTGGATGACGGCTCTGGCGGATCCTGGCTGGACGGCTCTGGCGGATCCTGGCTGGACGGCTCATGGTTGGCTGACGGATCTGGCTGCTCATGGTTGGCTGACGGATCTGGCTGCTCATGGCTGGCTGACGGATCTGGCTGCTCATGGCTGGCTGACGGATCTGGCTGCTCATGGCTGGCTGACGGATCTGGCTGCTCATGGCTGGCTGACGGATCTGGCTGCTCATGGCTGGCTGACGGATCTGGCTGCTCATGGCTGGCTGACGGATCTGGCTGCTCATGGCTGGCTGACGGATCTGGACGCTCATGGCTGGCTGACGGATCTGGACGCTCATGGCTGGCTGGCGGCTCTGGCAGATCCTGTCTGGTTGGCGGCTCTGGCAGATCCTGTCTGGTTGGCGGCTCTGGCAGATCCTGTCTGGTTGGCGGCTCTGGCAGATCCTGTCTGGTTGGCGGCTCTGGCAGATCCTGTCTGGTTGGCGGCTCTGGCAGATCCTGTCTGGTTGGCGGCTCTGGCAGATCCTGACTGACGAATGGCTCTAGCGGCTCCTGACTGACTAACGGCTCTGACAGCTCGGGACAGACGGGCGGCTCTGACGGCACTGGGCAGACGGATGGCTCAGATGGCGCTGGGGAGACAGATGGCTCAGATGGCGCTGGGGAGACAGATGGCTCAGATGGCGCTGGGGAGACGGATAGCTCAGATGGCGCTGGGGAGACGGATGGCTCAGATGGCGCTGGGGCGACGGATGGCTCAGATGGCGCTGGGGAGACGGATGGCTCAGATGGCGCTGGGGAGACGGATGGCTCTGGCCGGAATAGGCGCACTGTAGGCCTGGTGCGTGGTGCCGGAACTGGAGGCACCGGGCTAAGGACACGCACCTTCAGGCTAGTGCGGGGAGAAGGAACAGGGCATACTGGACCCTGGGGACGCACATTAGGCCTAGTGCGTGGTGCCGGAACTGGTGGTACCGGGCTGGGGACACACATCTCAGGGCTAATGCGGGGAGCAGCAACAGGATGCACAGGACTCTGGAGACGCACAGGAGGCTTGGTGCGTGGTGCCGGAATTGGTGGTACCGGGCTGGAGACACGCACCATAGGACGAGTGCGTGGAGGAGGAACAGGGCTCTGGAGACACACTGGAAGCCTGGTGCGTGGTGTAGGCACTGGTGGTACTGGACTGGGGCGGGGAGGTGGCGCCGGAAATACCGGACCGTGCAGGCGTACGGGTTCCCTTGAGCACCGAGCCTGCCCAACCTTACCTGGTTGAATGCTCCCCGTCGCCCTACCCGTGCGGGGAGGTGGAATAACCCGCACCGGGCTATGTAGGCGAACCGGGGACACCATGCGTAAGGCTGGTGCCATGTATGCCAGCCCGAGGAGACGCACTGGATACCAGACGCGTTGAGCCGGTTTCATGACACCTGGCTCAATGCCCAATCTAGCCCTACCAGTGCGGGGAGGTAGAATAACCCGCACCGGGCTATGAACACGTACAGGAGACACCGTGCGCTCTACTGCGTAACACGGTGTTCGCCCGTACTCCCACTCTCCACGGTTAGCCTGGGAAGTGGGCGCAGGTCTCCTACCTGCCCTCGGCCCACTACCTCTAAACCCCCCCCCAAGAAATGTTTTGGGCTGACTCACAGGCTTCCTACCGCGTCGTTGTGCTGCCTCCATTCGCCGGTATCCCTCCTCACACTGCGCCAGAGAATCCCAGGCTGGCTCCGGCACTCGCCCTGGGTCGATCGCCCACCTGTCGATCTCCTCCCACGTAGTGTAGTCCAGATTATGCTCCCATTTCCATTCCTCCTTGCGCTGCTCCTGTTGACAGTTTTCACGCTGCTTGATCCCGCATTGGTGGGGAATTCTGTCACGATCGTCAAAGGGACTGAGAGAGGACCAAGGCGCAGCGCGTGGAAAGTACATCTTCTCTTTATTAGAAGAATGACAAAACGAAACAAAAAACAACAAACAGACGAACGTGAAGCTATAAATGACTAAGTGCAAAAAACATGCAACATAGACACATACATAGACAATTCCCCACAAACAGCTAAAGCCTATGGTTGCCTTAAATATGGCTCCCAATCAGAGACAACAATAACCAGCTGTCTCTAATTGAGACCCAATTCAGGCAACCATAGACTTTCCTAGAACCTACACTCAACAGCTAGACACATTCACTCAACACAAACCCATACACTACACCCAACACCCCCTTTACCATATAACCACCCAAAACCGACAAAACACAAACATTCCCCATGTCACACCCTGACCTAACTAAAATAATAAAGAAAACAAAGAATACTAAGGCCAGGGCGTGACACCTTTGCAGAATATCAGTCTTTCCCTGATGTTTTTCCTGGAGAGAAGTGTCTTCTTTGCTGCCCTTCTTGACACCAGGCCATCCTCCAAAAGTCTTCACCTCACTGTGCGTGCAGATGCGCTCACACCTGCCTGCTGCCATTCCTGAGAAAGCTCTGTACTGGTGGTTCCCCGATACCGCAGCTGAATCAACTTTAGGAGATGGCCTGGTGCTTGCTGGACTTTCTTGGGTGCCCTGAAGCCTTCTTCACAACAATTGAACCGCTCTCCTTGAAGTTCTTGATGATCCGATAAATGGTTGATTTAGGTGCAATCTTACTGGCAGCAATATCCTTGCCTGTGAAGCCCTTTTTGTGCAAAGCAATGATGCCGGCACGTGTTTCCTTGCAGGTAACCATGGTTGACAGAGGAAGAACAATGATTCCAAGCACCACCCTCCTCTTGAAGCTTCCAGTCTGTTATTCAAACTCAATCAGCATGACAGAGTGATATCCAGCCTTGTCCTCGTCAAAACACTCACACCTGTGTTAACGAGAGAATCACTGACATGATGTCAGCTGGTCCTTTTGTGGCAGGGCTGAAATGCAGTGGAAATGCTTTTGGGGGATTCAGTTCATTTGCATGGCAAAGAGGGACTTTGCAATTAATTGCAATTAATCTGATCACTCTTCATAACATTCTGGAATATATGCAAATTGCCATCATACAAACTGAGGCAGCAGACTTTGTGAAAATTAATATATTTTTGTCATTCTCAAAACTTTTGGCCACAACTGTACTTTACACCACTGGTCTGAAGGTCACATCCTGGCAGAGTGGAGGAAGATGCCAGACAACAGGTGAGACTGAGAGACTGTGAGGCCTGGGCCCATGGCCTTCTCTCTCAGGGCCATTTGAGATTAATGATGGGATAGCCAGTAAACCTGGGAACATTCTGATGCTCAGGTGGCACTAATTACATTATATCTGTTTCATGTTTGTCCCCATAATTAATGTCATTATTAACTTTAAATGGGGCACTGAGAATACTGACTAAAAAAAGAGAGGATGTGTCACGAACGTCATAATCCTCCTCGTCTGAGGAGGAGTTAGGATCGGACCAAAGCGCAGCGTGGTTTGAATACATTCTTCTGTTTAATAAAGAAGAAACGAAGAACACTTGACAAAATTACAAAAACAACAAAACGAACGTGACGCTATAAAACGAAAGTGCAGACACAAGCAACCAACGTATAGACATAGACAATAACCCACAACCCACAATACAAAACAGGATACCTAAATATGGTTCCCAATCAGAGACAACGCAAAACACCTGTCTCTGATTGAGAAGCATATCAGGCCAAACACAGAAATAGACAAACCAGACAAACAACATAGAATGCCCACACAGATCACACCCTGACCAACCAAAACATAAAACATACAAAGCGAACTATGGTCAGGGCGTGACAAGATGAGAGGAAAAACAGAAGGAAGAATCCAGTCTACGTTTTATTAGGTTGTGTTTTCATGTTGTGCACACAACATCTCTGGCTCACCCATATTAGTGCCATGTTTACTAGTGACACATCTCTCACACACCAACCAGTGCTGAGACTTTGGTGTCTTATGTTGTTTATTTGCAATCCCAGCAAAAATGCAGACTAAGCTATGCTCCCAAAAACAGATAGAAAAATATAACCCACAAAAAAGGAACAGGGAAGTTGACTCTCTGCAATGCATTAATGCAAAAAAACCTGAAGTTTACAAACAGGCTTGTCTTGGGTAAATGGGGCGAGCGTGTTTGATAGTCAGTCTGTAAACATCCTGTGAGAAGCGAGCGTCAGGCGCTGACGGAGACACAGGGAAAATGGGTCACGAGCTCCTTTTCAGAAAACAAGGAGTAAAGAGAAGCCTAGTCAAAAACACATTTACTACAAGGACTCTAAGACTTCATACCACAATGACTACCACCCTGTAGCACTCACATCTGTAATCATGAAGTGCTTTGAAAGGCTGGTTATGGCACACATCAACTCCACCATCCCATACACCCTAGATCCACTCCAAGTTGCATACCGCACCAACAGATCCATAGACGACGCAATCTCAATTGCACTCCACACTGCCCTCACCCACCTAGATAAGAGAAATACCTATGTGAGAATGCTGTTCATTGACTACAGTTCAGCATTCAACCCCATTGTCCCCGCCAAGGTCGTCAGCAAGCTTAGGACCCTGGGACTGAACACCTCCCTCTGCAACTGGATTCTGGACTTCCTGACGGGTCGACCCCGCCTGGTGAGTGCAGTCAACATCACCTCCGCCTCACTGGCCCTCAACACGCTGACCCCCCTGTACTCCCTATTCACCCTTGACTGTGTGGCCACGTACAACTCCAACACCATTATCAAGTTTGCTGACGACACAACGGTGGTAGGCCTGATCACCGGTGACGATGTGACAGCCTACATGGAGGAAGTCAATGACCTGGCAGTAAGATGAAAGGGGGGGCACTGCAGTGCAACTGGGGCTGCAGTGAAGCAGGTTGAGAGCTTAAAGTCCCTCAGCGTCCAAATCACTAAGGTCTTAAAATGGTCCTTTCACACGCGCACACTTTAGAGAACGACCCATAAATCAACCGAGATGATATATCGGGCAAATATTTTTCTAGTCTATCGGCCCTTCTCTATTGGCTTTGCCGATAGTCCCTCTACATAGCAAAACTGCTGCTATGCCAGCTGCCACTCACCGCCTGAGCCACGAGCACTGCATGTCTAGCTGGGAAAATCCTCATCATCAGCAGCAAGCTAGCTCATTCTCCAACAGAAAGATGGAGAAATTGATGAATTGACACAGTCATCAAAATCTAACTCCTGTTGCATATATTTGTTTAGTTAATTCACTATTTATAATGCTTGTGTCGACATGCCTGGACATGCATGCAATAAGCAAGCTAGCTAGCTATGTGTCCTGTTAGCAAAGATTATGATAACTATCCAGCTAGCAATGAGGAATCCCCCCCCCCCCCCCGCCCCCCCCCATGTAATCGGGTGTCGGATACAAAATTACCTGATTTATCATTTTAAATATTACTAAGTCATTTTAAATATTACTATTATACATTTTATACATAAAAATTATACCCATCCACAAAAAAAACATTTTGTCTCAGAGGAAACACCATAAACCTGGTGAACGTGTCAGTGCCTAGCCCGCCACAGCACAATGGGATACCAGCCGGCTAAACCCTCCCCTAACTCGGACGATGCTGGGCCAATTGTGCATCCCCTCGTGGGTCTCCTGGTCGCGGCCGGCACGGGTCTCGAACCAGCATCTTTAGAAACACAGTTTGCACTGCGATGTAGTGTCTTAGACCGCTGCGCCACTCGGGAAGTTCCATCCACTTATCAATTGAATTGCACAGAGTATCAAAAAACTAAAATACTACACATGACTCTTAAAGATTTTACTTAAAATGTTAATTGTATTTTTTGACTAATAAATAAAATGAGGAAAATATGGAAAAATAGATAAATAATGACATGTTAATTATATAAAGCAGCCCGTGTAATCATCTGCCAGAGAGTAGCCCCAATCGGCCCTCGCCCCAAGTAATACATTTGAGCCAGATAACTCACACCGCCGAGTGCCCCGACAGATCCACTGTGCTAGCTGGGTAAGACTTTCATCTGTAGTGTTAGCTGGCTGGCTATATTAGCTACCTAGCTGGCTAGATAAACATAATGCTAAGATATCAGATAGGAGCTAATAGCTAGCTAACGTTAGCTGGTTATCATTTTGAACATGCACCATTTTCATCAATGAGCCATCTGACTTGTGGTGTAATGTTAACTATTTACTGGTGTGCTGATCTGACCAGCCACAATCGTACCTGTAAATTAACAGTTGCTTGTTGGATTAGCTGATTGTCGTAATAGGGAAAGAAGGAAGTGTTTTAAAATAAAGTTTGGCATTAGTTTAGCTACCTAAGAATCTTCCTGCATGTTTATGGACCAAGAAAGCTGTAGATCAGCACGTGTGTGTTCTCACTCCTCAAACTATGGGCATACAGTGCACTCCATAATTATTGGGACATTTGTTGTTCTTTTTATGACACCAAAAATATTGGGAGAAATTCACTTATGTGTATTAAAGTATGGAAGAGTTAACTATGTGGTCCCATATTCTTAGCACGCAACGACTACATCAAGCTTGTGACTACAAATTTGTTGAATACATTTGCAGTTTGTGTTGGTTGCGTTTCAGATGATTTTGTGCCCAATAGAAATGAATGGTAAATAATGTATTGTGGCATTTTGGAGTCACTTTTATTGTAAATAAGAATAGAATATGTTTCTAAACACTGCTACGTGAATGATATTTGTGTGTCTGTAACTTAGTCACTCATCATTATTCACAATTCATTCAGGATTATCCGTAATCATGGTAGCATCCACATTAATGCAGTGTTTCGAAACATATTCTATTCTAATCTGAAACACAATCAAAACAAACAGCAAATGCATCCAACAAATTTGTAGTCACAAGCTTGATGTAGTCATACAGTACATACAGGCGTGACATGTTGGAGTGATGCTTCTAAGCAAATGTTGATCAGTAGGCTAATAGAAGTCCCAAATGGAAGGAAAACAGATTGTTTGTCATCTGTAGCACCATAGACTCCACTGATCATCCAAAACAAGCTCAATAACTCAATGCATAAACAAACTCCTATTGAATATGCATTCACAACCACAGACCACGTGTAACCACACCAACCCAGGACCTCCACATCTGGCTTCCTCTGTCTGTAATAAAGCCCTTTTGTGGGGAAAAACTAATTATGATTGGCTAGGTCTGGCTCCCCAGTGGGTGGGCCTGGTTGCCAAGTGGGTGGGCCTATGCCCTCCAAGACCAATCCATGGCTGCACCCCTGCCCAGTCATGTGAAATCCATAGAATAGGGCCTAATGAACTTACAGTATTTAAATTGACTGATTTCCTTATATGAACTGCAACTCAGTAAAATATTTTACATGGGCCCTCAAGTCCTCAAAAAGTTATACAGCTGTACCACTGAGCTGCATCACTGCTTGGTAATGCAACAGCACCGCCCTCGATCACATGGCGCTACATAGGGTGGTACGGCAGGGAGCTCGGCCCCAGTGCTGTACTGGGCTGTTCGTACAGCACTGGGGCCGAGCTCCCTGCCGTCCAGGATCTCTATATCAGGCGGTGTGAAGGGAAGGCCCGGAAAATCGTTAAAGACTCCAGCCAACCCAAGCCATAGACTGTTCTCTCTGCTCCCGCACGGCAAGCGGTACCGGTGCATAAGTTATGCTGCTGCTGTTTATCATATCCTGATGCCTAGTCACCTTACCCCTATACATATCTACTTCTATCACTCCAGTATCCCTGCACATTGTAAATATGGTATTGGAACTGACCCTGTATATATCTTCTTACATTCTCATGTTCTACTTATTTCTTATATTAATTTCTTGTGTGTTTTTGTTCTACCTTATGTTAATTTTTGTGCTACATTTATATCGATTACTACATTGTTGGGTTTGGAGCTTGCAAGAAAGGCATTTCACTGTACTTGTGCATGTGGCATAAAAAACTTCAAACTTGATAACTGAGCTTTGGATATGGGTTTGAAAACGTGTTTCTTTGTTAAACAACCCAATAGTTGTGTCCCTTTGATGTAGAATGTTTTACCTCCAGCAGTAGGGGTCAGTATGGAGGGATAACCTGCCATGCTAAGACTTTTTGTTCTCTGACACAAGCATGGAAGTTATTAGGTCTGTACATAAAATCCTTCCCTCCCTTCATTCATTGTGAAAATAGCACAAAAGGTAAACAGCAAAAACGTTGTTTCATCTCCCTTGTATTACCTTCCAAAGAGCCAGAACGATTGCACCGCATTGATTCCTTTATTATTCTGATGACATTTTGCATTTTGGCGGTTCAGCTTTCTCCCCTGATTTCAACTGCTGATTATTCTGCATCAGTCGGGGCTGATTTGATGAAAGAGCCAACAGAGTTATTGCTTCACTCAGTCAAAGTTATTACCCCGGCAGTGCATGCTCTGGAGCCAGCCACTATACTGTTGAGAGAAATAATAAGGCAGGGAACTGTGGGAAGCTTATGACACCTCAGCAGACGGCTGAGACAGCCGGAGTGACAGAGAGGAGACCCTGCAGTAGGACTCTGTGACACCCCGCTTAGCCCTGCCACAGCTACTGTTGACTCACTATTTGTCAATCTCTCTTTGAGTGAGGATGTTGTAGAGTTTGACAAAACTTTCACCTGCAGCAGTAGCTACAGGAATGACAGGGAACCTGGATATTAATCCATCTTCTTATTCTAATCAGCTACATACAGTTACACCACCAGATCCCATTACACACACATTTCATTTATTTATTTAACCTTTATTTTATCAGGGAGTCATACTGAGGCCAAGGTCTCTTTTATAGATGAGCCCTGAATTACATAAATGACAGAAAATACAAGCAGAAAGGAAATCACGGTCATAAAAATACAAACACATTCAACGGTAAAAAGATCCTCATTCAGCTTTCTGAATTGGCCTAGAGGCACCACAACATCACATTTAAGAACATATTGAAGATTGTTCCACAAATAAGGTGAAAGAAAACTAAAAGCTGATTTACCTAACTCAGTAGAGACCAAAGGAATTTCCAGAGTTAGCCATCCCTGAGACCGGGTGTGGTAACTAGTATGTCTAAAGTTTAGTAATGATGGTAGGTACAGTGGGACTCTTTGTAAAAGGGCTTTATAAATGAAAACAAAGCAATGTATCAACCTACGTGACATCAAAGAGGACCAACCAACTTTCTGGTAGAGAATGCAGTGATGAGTTCAAAAATTGTCGCACGTAATAAAGCGCAGTGCGCTATGATAAACTGCATCTAACGGCTTTAATGAAGTGGCAGCTGCGTTCATATACTGTAGATGATGTCACCATAGTCTAGGACCAATAGGAACGTCGACTGAATAATCTGCTTTCGACTATTTAGTGAGAGGCAGGTATATTTCTATTCTCAGCTTCTTAACTAACACATCAACATGCTTTTTAAAATACAACTTTTCATCTATACAGATATTTGTAAGCAGGGACACCATCCAAAGTAAATATGCTTCAATCACCAGTTCGCTTGATGCACTCTAGAGAACACCATATACTTAGTTTTACATGCATTCAATTTCAGTTCAATACAGTTTTTTGGTAATACAATGAAGGCAGACTGTAGTTCAGGTAGAGCCTGGTCAACCGTGGGGGCAATAGCATACACAACAGTATCATCGGCATACAAGTGCAGGTTACAATTTTTTACCAACAACTCGATATTGTTAATGTTAACAGTAAAAAGTACAGGACCCAGAATCGACCCCTACGGGACACCTTTAGTAATATCCAGGAAACCTCATTTAACACCATCAGTAGATACACACTGAGTTACACCTGTTAATTCATCTTTAAACCAGTTACATGCAGCCTGGTCTAGGCCAATTGAGGAAAGCCTGAATTAGCATTGAGTGATCAACAGTATTGAAAGACTTTGACAGGTCAATGAAGAGGGCAGCACAATGTAGTGATATGACCTGGCCTAAAACTTAACTGATGTACATTTAGAATACATTTCAAAGATAAGAATGCTCTTCGCTTAGAATTAATCAAGGTTTAGAAATAGGGTGATAATTATTTAGGTCACAACTGTCACCACCTTTGTGAAGGGGGAGTACTTGGGGATAATACCAGATATTATCGTCAGGAAAACAATATGCGTTAAAGATTCAGCAATCAGGGGGGCAGAGAGCTGCAGTAAAAATGGGTCAAGCATATCAGCCCCAATGGATTTTTACATTAGTCTTAAGCAAGGCATCTAGCACATCACAGATAGTAAATTGTTGAAATTAAAACAAAGATAATTAGCTCCTTCTCCTCAGAATTAACAGGCCAATTCCTTCCTGGCCTGTTGTGGTCATTCAGCACAATTCAATTCACACATATCACTGTAATGCTCTAAACCTTTTAGGGGAAACCCTTCAGCCCCTCCCCATGTCTCTCTTGAGACTGCATGAGGAGAGACGATAGCCTATCATGTACCGGTTGAGATGGCTATTGAGAAAACGGTTGTTATAGAGAAAACGGTAAGGCCATATTACATTCAGAGGGTCTTGTCCATTTATGGACATCCACACACATGCACACACACACACCACACACACACACACCACACACACACACACGCACACACGCACCCATGCGCACACACACACACACCACACACACACACACCACACACACACATTCACTTGGGGTGGTTCCCTTTCCATAGCGATATGGTGTGAGGTTGACTATCCCTCATACAGGCCACCATTTCCCTGTCAAAGCATGCTCTCATCAGCATGATGAATTATTTACTCTCGTACTCCTAAGCGCCTTGGCTCATTTTACATTATGTTTGGAAAATCAGGAAATGGAGTGATTAACTATTTTGAGATGTCACCACCTAGTACAAGTGCTGCATTAGTCATGTGCCGTGTGGCTGTTGTTCACCTATTTTATTTCCTGTCTGTCTACCCACTGGTGGGTCTTCGCACCCCTACTGTCATTTCACGGTGTATGCTTTTGTCAATTGAGAGAGGTACTTGGGACAGGGGAGGGTGGCTGCCAGCTCCTGATCTGGAAAGTAGGCCAACACCAGGATCTGAGGACATATACCCCAGCCTCAGGGACACACACATACCAACCAGGGAGTCTGACGATGCAGGGACACTAGGGTGTGTGTGTGTGTGTGTGTGTGTGTGTGTGTGTGTGTGTGTGTGTGTGTGTGTGTGTGTGTGTGTGTGTGTGTGTGTGTGTGTGTGTGTGTGTGTGTGTGTGTGTGTGTGTGTGTGTGTGTGTGTGTGTGTGTGTGTGTGTGTGTGTGTGTGTGTGTGTGTGTGTGTGCGTGCGTGTTATAGCAAATATGATCTATATTGCTTTCTAATAATTGGCTGGTAAGAGGGCAAACACTTAAATATGGGACCTACTAACACTCCACTAAGGTCAAGTCTGTGCTAGTACAAATATTGGAGGGGGTAATATCATAAAGCAGGGAGCATGGGGCTGATTCAGAACAGGAAAACTAGGGCATTCTCTGAATCTCATCTGCACATTCCCTCCCCCCCAGCCCTTTTGTGAAACAGCAACAGTCTAATAAACGCACAGTCTAGTTACAAATATACCGCAGCTGGAGAAGACCCACTTTAAGGTACTGTAAGTGTGTTTTGGAGTGAGCATCTGGATGCTTTCTTTACCTCCGTTTATCCCCCATCTGCCAGGATTAGAAACCACCAACGGTGCCTGCATGCCTTCATTATTCAAACGCTCCACTCTACAAAAATGAGCGCTTATTCATTAGGCTTATTTACCCTTTATAACACAAATGTCTCTTAAAAGCATCCTCCTTTTGGACCCTTTACACTTATGAACTTAACTAACCTAGCACAGTACAATGACGTGTGTGTGTGTGTGTGTGTGTGTGTGTGTGTGTGTGTGTGTGTGTGTGTGTGTGTGTGTGTGTGTGTGTGTGTGTGTGTGTGTGTGTGTGTGTGTGTGTGCGTAGATAATGAAAAAGCTCCCTTATTTTATTTGCTAGACAAGCAACCCAGGGATTTCTCTGTTGTTCTAGGCTTGTGGGTTTACCTGCATGAGCCTGAATGCCAGTCCTCGGCCTATAGCTACGGATGGAGGGAGCATTGGAGGTAGTAGGAGAGTGAGTGTGTGTGTGTCAGGAGGAATTGCAGATAGCTTGTGTGTGAAATTCATGCAGAGCCCCCAAGCCCTCCAGGGGACACTGTCATCTATTCTCTGAAGCCCTGTCGCACGTGTACGTCGAGGCTCTACAGGGAGGTTCTATCGCCTGAGCGCCAGTCTTAATTAGCGACCCTCTGTGCTCCTCCAGCTCATCTCAGAGGTTCTCCTGCTGCTACTGTCCAGCCATAACACATCTGTCCTGGGCCACACAGAGAGCCACCCAGTCCCCACCACCACTATCCAACTTCAGCCATTTACTGCACTAGTTTACACTAGCAATCATCTCCCACTGCACACTGGGGACACACAGGATTTCATTACACATCTAAGCTAATTAGGGAAGATGGTGGAAAAAAAGGAAATGTGTAAAGGGGGAAAAAACGAGTGAGCAGCTGCCTACAGAGCAGTGGGTTTTGCCATTATACAACACGTGGACTCTCAGTTATGTAATTCCAATGGAGGTGTTGAGTAACTCTGTGTGAGCAGATGTGATAAGACCAGATGTGAACTCCTTTAATTGAGTAGATCTTTTCTCACTGATTGAATGAGGCGTCTAAAAGCCCAAAAGCCACTGCCTATGCTGAATTTCCCTAAGGACTCAGTTTACGGAGATGAAGAGTTGCTAGCTCCACCCATACACTAAAGCAGCCTTGTCTCTCTCTCGCTCTCTCTCTCTCTTTGTTGGGAAAGAGCTTGCAAGAAAGGCATTTCACTGTACTTGTGCACATGACAAAACGTGAAACTAAAGTTCCTCAGTGCACACAAACACATCTACAGGAATTCAGAACTGTTCTTGTACGCCTGTCTGAGATGATTTCCAAATGACACAACACTGGAAATAATATCAACAAAAGCACAAGCACAACCACTTATCACAGAACCCTTTGAGATTAGAATAATGTATTTTTAGCCGGCACTGAGCTACCCTTTTGCTGTTAAGTGGGCATTCATGGCTACATATTATACTGTGTGGTGCATATTGGCCACTCTGCAGTCTGCAGTACAAAACAATCCCACACATGCCGCTGTGTTACTCATTAAAAATGTACTGACCAGAAATGTCTGTCTTAAAAGACAATTAAGTGAGCATGGCACAAGCAGGCCTGGATTAGAGCATTGCCCGGTTTCTCTGGTCTGCATGTGGAAATCAATAGGCACTAAGCGTTGCAGACTAACAGCATGCTGCCCACAATGTATCTCTATATTTGGCTCTTCCAAGAAGACACCTTCTACCACATACAATTTGCATGGAGCGTGGAACAGAAATGTCACACATGCACAGGATAATAACGGAAGAGTTTGCTGCAACATTCCCTAAGAGGACTGTTGTCGCTTGTGTCATTCCCTGTTCCTGTTAGTCTATAATGACAGAGAGAGAGAAAAATGTTCTGTTGCGGAGAGGTTCTGTGGTAAAGCTGGTTGAATGAAAGGTCATTCAACATTCAAGGGCTGAGAAAACACATTGGGTGTTTCTCAAAATGCATACTACAGTTCTCTGAGTATGCAAATTGGAGCACAGCAGGGTCAGAGTATAAGCCCAAATCAATGTATGCGAAACGGAGCACGGAGGGCACTGGCACTTCTCGAATGCATACTCCGTTTGTATATATTTTGAAGCATGCATCAACGCAAGCTTCAACGGAAAGTATGTTAAGACATATGACGCAACCATGTAAAAATGTTCTTGAAATCAACGGGGGCAATTATTTGAGCTGAAGCAAGAAAAAATTAACTCTGACTTCGGAATGAAATGTTGCCATGTCAAATATCATATGTTGCCTGACTACAATATGTTATCTTGATACATTAATAAATACATGTTGTGTTAATTTTGGCATGGTTACCTGCCTACAATACCCACTGTAGTGTGCATAGGTTGTAAGTCCATAGTAAGTCAATAGAGCTAACTGGCTAGCTACTACTGTTAGCTAGCCATATAGCCATGAATAATTGTTAGCTAGCTACCCACGAAGAATTGACATCTACCTTGGATAACATTGGTTTTAGGTCATTTTTTCCTGTTATACTATCTGGAAAGCTACATAATTACGATTCACATATAGCTAGCTGATAGTTATAAAGTAAAACGCTTGCTTTGTGTTTATCTTGTTTCGTCTCTATTGTCATTGTTCTGGCTAGAAGAAGAAAGGTTCAGTGAATGGGTAAGTCCATAGTAAGTCAATAGGACTAACTGGCAAGCTAACTACCCACAAAGAATTTAAATCTACCTTGTATAACATAATTTTTAGGTCATTTCTGCCTGTTTAACTAGCTAGCTGGCATACTAGATTACGATTCACATATATCTAGCTGATAATTATGAACTAAAACATTTCCTTTGTGTATATCTTGTTTCATCTGAATGGGGAGTTGCAGCGTGAAGTAATTCAGTAGGGGGAGTGCAAGTACTTCTAAAATGAAATGTTTTATGCGTTCTCTACACTCTCGTCCTCACAAGAACGTACTCAAGAGAGCATCCTCTGAGAATGCACTTGGAGCATGAGAGCGTGGAGCATGTTAGTATGCATATTGAGAAACCCATTATGCACCGATGTAGGATCTTAATTTGAGCCAGTTTGCTACAGCAGGAAAATAATCCTGCAGCAGTATGAAATATGAATTATTATGTGGATTATAATGAATTTACATTTTTTTTGTAGGTGTTGAAATATTTGTCAATATGGCAAATCAAGTCTGACACTTTAAAGTGGAAATCACAAACTATAGAAGCCTTTTTAAAACCTTGAATACACTACAAGTTTGCATTTCCTGTTGTCCAGGAAAGTTCTCAGCAACAAAATAGTGATCAAATTAAGATCCTACATCTTTACACAGCTGTGTGACACTGTTTTTTTTATGATTTGTATTTCTGTGTGTCTTAATGAGTTATGTAAAATGTTCCGTTTTATAATCATGGAAGTCATCAAGGCCCAAGGCCTAGCACAAAGCACATCATACCAAAACAATTTCCTCCTGTATCTATTTGCCATTCTTTGTGATGCTCTAACTAAGTCATAGCCCTAAGAGTTCATGCTGCAAAAAATACAGGCTCCCTTCTAATTTCCCCCATCCAGCAGCGACGCCTTCACTCTGACTGAAAGGTCAGTCTGATAATTATTTGCTTCTGAGCAGAGACCAGCGCAGCTCTATGTCTGTCTGTATTTCTGTATGTCTGGCTGTCTCAGTCTTTCTGTAAAACTGTGTTGTAGCGCCCTGATACATCAGCCACCATCCATCATTACTCTATCCAGAGCCGGGCCGAGCAGAGCTAGTGCATTAAGACATTTCATTTTAGCAGCCGCTAACCTAATTAGCCCGGTACCCGAGCATCTCTGCAATCTAATAACTAATTAGCATGAGTCCAGCATGGCTGGGGCTAGGGATGAGGCGAGAAAAGAGCCGCAGGCAACCCTCATGTCCTCCCTTCCCCTTCCCTCCTCTCTTCTTCTCTGTTTTTGTATTTCTTTCCATCTCCATCTCTCGCTCCTAAGCACCTCTCTCTCTCTCTCTCTATCACTCTCCCTTTCCCCCTCTTTCTTAGAAAACAATGCAGGGGGACGCAAAGGGGGATCTGGTCATTTTTCTTTTAAGTAGCAGTTTCTCAGGAGACAGAGGAAGGGAAATGTTCCAAGAAAAACAAGGGGAACATAGCCTGGGGAGGCTGGGCCAGAGAGAGAGAGAGATGCGAGATAGACGAGAACTGTCCTCCATTCTTTGATCCCAAAGAAAGGAGAGCTGCTTCAAGACTGTCAGAATATAGGGAAGAAGTGGGAGAGAGAGAAAAAGGAAAGAGGAGAGCGATATCCTAAAAAGGGAAACATATCATAAAAGGGGGAAGAGGAAAAGAAGAGAAGAGGGCTGTGTGTGTGTTGGTGTTTGTAATGTGCTATAGAGGGCTTGCAGTTGCGTCACAAATCACCTAGTAACATCACCAAGCGCCATGTTGGAAGACTAAACTCAGTCTGTTGGAAGTCCTCCAATTGTTCACATGGCTGTCTGTGTTTTGCTACCACAGGAAACTTCAGGAAGACAATCCATTATTTAGTTTTTCTAAGGACCAAGAAAACAAAGGTAGTGGGAGAACCTATTCAAATAAGTAAATATATTCTGAAAATGATTAAAAACAATGTATTATTAGCAAGCTAGCTAGCTACTGAAACTTAGCGTGCAGGCTAACTAAAATTACCTTCTATTGTTTGCTAGTTAGATAACTTTGCATACTGTATAGCTAGCTAAATGAATTAAATATCACCAGCTTGCTAACTTCATATTAGCTATTTAGCTATCTTGATGTATTTATCGTTGTAACTCCAAATGCATTTGTAGCTAGGTAGGTAGCTAGTAAACAGCCATGGAAGAGGGTGAAAGGATTAGCTAGCACTTCCAGCTGTTAGAGAAGGGAGAGTAGGCTACTCTGGATAGGGTAGGTATCTTTCTGGGTGAACATTATGAAACTATTCTCCAGTTCCAGTCCCCAGTGAGAAAAACTGAGGACAGAGAGATATAGCAACTAGATATTCAGGGCTGTCTAACTTGAGTATAATAGAGCGTGTTTCTTTGGGATGTTTCTGCCCTCAGATACAGAGAGCCGTTAAACCCTGTCTGCAGATGAAGAGGTCCCAATGAATGTCCCAAGAGAATAAGGGTACATCCTTGTATACCATGGATTATATATCTACCTATATGTGTACCAAAAAATTGAGTTTTCAAGTCACACAATGTATAAACCTATTACAAATGGAGTAGGCTAACCCTGCTGGGTGTGCACGCTTCTGTTCCAACCCAGCACTAACACACCTGATTTAATGTATCAACCTGAATTAGGTAATAATCAAGTATCAAGTGTGCTATTGCTGGTCTGGAACAGAAGTCTGCTCACACAGTAGATCAGGATTCAGTGGAACGAGGTTGGCCACCTCTGGTATTGACTTTTTTTTGTTCACCTGAAATGATTCTTTAGTAATAATAGCCTACTTGTTACTAAGATTTCTGACCTTTACATACAGTACCAGTCAAAAGTTTGGACACCCCTATTCATTCAAGGGTTTTTCTTAATTTGACTACTTTCTACATTGTAGAATAATAGTGAAGACATCAAAACTATGAAATAACACATATTGAATCATTGTGCATCTGAAGCAAAGAATAGCTTACTGTAACACACACACTGTTTACATTTTGTTCAGCTATATGTTCTCAATTTAAAAATGATACCAGTAGACAATGTATGAGGCTAATCCTTATAATAGATGTTGTACATGCCTTGTGTTGACATTACATTTTTTGGTGCAAATCCAACCCTTGTAATCTATCTAGGTGGTGAAATGTATGGAAGCAGGAGATGGGATCCTTAGTTTAAAACATACACACAACTACTACTACCAAGTCTAATGCCAGATACTTTTCTCCAAGAAAGTCACTTGGAGGTGCCACTGTGAAAAGGAAGATGGTTTGCCCAAGACTACCACAACATTTGGGTCATTCTATGAAAATGGTGGCTTTTTGAACAGCCAACTTTTACACATTTTAATTCTTTTTTTAATTTTTATCAAAACTTAAATCAGATAATAGTTAACCCCTTAACATTATAAATCAACATAAATGACAGCTTAATATATTTTTACCACATAACATTTAAAAAATTTGGTGCTGCCTTTTGGTCACTGGTGTTACCTATATTTTAGATGACATTTTGGGCTTTCTAGAATGTAATGTCAGTCTTTAATTTGCATATATAATCAAAGACTGAAAAGGTTAATGATAGTACTAAGAAATTGGTTGGATTAGTAATAATTTACTTTAAAAATGCATGTGTAAAGTTCTATTGTCTGACATGTTTCCATTTATACTATTGCTTTTTTTGTAACATTAGAAATAACTGAGTTTGAGTCATCAAAATTGAATGATCATATCCTTAAAATGTTTACTAATGAATGTAGCAACAGTTAGATTAAATTGGGCAACTCTGATGCCAGAACACCAATATGCCATACAGTAACGTACCAGTGATGCAATGTGAAACCAGTGACAAACATAATATTATTTCAAACACATTTTATCAATTTATTAGTAATATTTTTAATTACAAATAATTTCAGATTTCATAAAATGGGTTGATTTATTATGAACAATAAAATGAGGGTTATTGGTCAAAGATTAAGACCAAAAGATGTTCACTCTCTTTCTTTTTTGACTCTCTAAATCCTTTAATTAAGTCTAGTGTTTTTGTTTAAGGTAGGCTGCTCTGCGGTGTGGGTCAGCATCCCTGCACTGTCTGTAGAGTCTTTGCTTTTCAGCAGCATCTAAATTCTATCAAAGGAAAGCCATATTATGTGATTAGAATATTGAAATAATAAAGTAATAAAATGCTAATAGTTTTTTTTTATGTATATATATAATTGTTAAGGGTTTTATAAAACATTACGTTGAGACATTTTTTTGTGGTGATATTGATTGTCACTGGCGTTATCGTCATGTCACTGGTGTTACCAGCAAGAACAGTAACACCAGTGACGATAACACCAGTGACAAATCTGCAGACAAGATGGCATTTCTAAGATGGCGGCCACTGTAGCTCAAACCACACTTCTTTAATTGTGAATAAGTCACTTAATCATGCAATTTTATTAATAATTGTTATCCAATTTCCTTTCCCCTTACTATAAACTGTATAACACCAGTGACACAAGTCCTTGCATGAAATTACCAAGTTAATCATCAAATTGTTAACATATGAAGAGAGAGTGCACACTCACCATGTGTTTTTAAAAACAGTCCCGTCTTCAATGAACATTTGACCCTGGAAGAATTTGGCAAGGATGTTGCATTTTTTTCAAAGTGGTGGTTTTTATAATTCCCCTTTTCTCCCCAATTTTCGTGGTATCCAATCGCTAGTAATTACTATCTTGTCTCATCGCTACAACTCCCGTACGGGCTCGGGAGAGACGAAGGTCGAAAGCCATGCGTCCTCCGAAGCACAACCCAACCAACCCAACTGCTTCACAGCGCGCCTCCAACCCGGAAGCCAGCCGCACCAATGTGTCGGAGGAAACACCGTGCACCCGGCCCCCTCGGTTAGTGCGCACTGCGCCCGGCCCGCCACAGGAGTCGCTGGAGCGCGATGAGACAAGGATATCCCTACCGGCCAAACCCTCCCTAACCCGGACGACGCTAGGCCAATTGTGCGTCGCCCCACGGACCTCCCGGTCGCGGCCAGCTGCGACAGAGCCTGGGACCTCCCGGTCGCGGCCGGTTGCGATGCAGTGCCCTAGACCACTGCACCACCCGGGAGGCCCAGTTTTTATATATTTTAACACCAGTGACATGAAATTGAGGGACAGCTATTACTTGTAAATTATTTGTAATATTTATTTGATATTTTAGTTTTTTAAGTAGTCCACTAAATAAAAATAATACTTTAATTCGTATTACATTTAAAGAGGTGGAAAAATATATTTTTAGACTGAAAATATGTCACTAAAACATGACTCCTGACCTGAGGGACAAGCCAATTTCATGGTACTGACCGTGCTCTACAATATATGTATAAAAACATTTTTTGCAATATAACTGTTACATATTTTTTATTCATAATAAAACACTTCGATTACATCAAAACAAACATTTAAGTGTTTTTCCTGGTGAATAAGGTCGGGACAGGAAAGCCACCATTTTTGTAGAATGACCCAATGACATTGTCTATGCTAAATGTGTTTAAATTGTAAAGAAAGAAAATAGTTGGGCTTAAGAAATACTAATTGCTGGACAAGGTATCACAAGGTATTACAAGGTATCTAGCTAGCTAATCTTGGCTAACTTAGTGTTATTGTTAACACCTGGTTAGCATAACAGCTAAACTAAACTCAAAATCCATCAGACTTGACTTACCAGTGATGAAATGATCGTAGCAGACCCGTTACTGACAGCTGTTTAGGTTCAGGTCTTGACGGCCAAAAGGGTTTCTTTGCTTTTCTGACAGTTCTTGAGTCTTATCTCATTGGTGTCACCGATGGTGTTTCACGATTGCGGGTAATCTGTAAACATGTTTATTTCCTACATTGTTAGAGCAGCCAAATACTCTAAAGAAAATGATTGTGGTGTTGAATCAACTACCTTTAGGCACATTTATCATGCAGTTTGCGGTAGCCATTCGGCTGTTGTTAGAAGAATTAATGCGGTGGTATTCCAACTTGGCCGCCAGGAGGCGTTGTATGTCAACTACAAGCCCTCTATACATGGACACAGGCCTCATCTCTCCTCTATGAAATACCCGGGGCAACCAGAACTCCCCTGGGTGATTTGCCTACACTACAGATGCACATTCTCCACCATGCATCGCAGCGGCACTGCCGTCCACATCAGCAGACAGGGGCAACGTCATCAAAAATGCATTAAAAACGCCCGGGGGAAGGGATGCAGAGTGATACGCAACTATACAGAGATAGACAGGGAAGGAGGAGGGGAGGAGGAGGGTTTGCAGAGTGATAAACATCCATACAGAAAAGCTCAGGAGACAGGGCTGAGAGCATGGTAGACGCTGGTGCTTTGTTGTGCATGGACAACTCTCCAACCTCTCATTTACACAGAGTCTCTGGTGAGGATGAACCGTCTACGGGCAATACAAACAGTAGGATGAGTCGCTGTGTGTCTTATATGGATCACAACGTGGCTTATATCTCCCTCTGCTTATGCCTCTCACTCTGGACACTTTAGCACCGTTTCTCTCTGATTGTATTGATGCCCTTGCCCACTGGTCCATTCAGCCAGGCCCGTTAGTCACAACAGACACAACTGTTTTAATCTCAAAGGAGAATTCATCAACGGTGTTTTTTATTCATCTATGTTTGCGGAGAGGCCACAGACACACAGATGTTCTCTGTCAGTGGGGATCACCATGGAGATGGAACACAAATAAAAAGGCTGCTTTTTTATTCCAGTAGGTGGAAAGAAAAAAAAGGAGAGAAGGCGGGAGGGCAGTGTGCCTTGGTTTCTATGCCCCTTGTACCCAATCTACACATCCTCCTCACCCACTACAATCCTGCCTCTCTAAATCCTTGGCTTACGATCAGTTCCAAGAAGATCCCCATGCAGCCTTTCGCCTGCAGGGTTGACCCCTCCTCACTTTCAACTGCTGCTCCAGTCCTTCACAGACAAAAGGAGGATTAGAAAGCTGCGGGCAGATTTCTAGAGGTGATGTCACACGGGAGGGGAAAGGGTATCAAATATTCGGAGGTGACTCACAGAGGGAGGTGTTCACGGACCCCAGGTCCACACACATAACCATTACTGTCTGTTCATGTAGATAAATAGATCAATAAAAAAACACCATTAAGGAATTCTCCTCTGAGATTAAAACGGCTGTGTCTGTTGGGTACCCGTTTCAGGAAACTAGGCGCATGTCACAAGGTACGACTTCACAGGAGAGCCGTTTGAATGTAAAAAAAAAATGTTTTTTGGGGGGCAGAAATGCCTTCTTGAACATGTGAACTTCGTGTGCCTTAATAATAACCATGTATGCTATCTGTAAATACAAATAAAATGGTTAAATTATGAGCCTAGTTGGTTTAGCTACAGAAAAAGTGAGCAACCTTCCCACTAGCCATGATTGGCTGAAATAATGAGTGGGCTGGACATGCTGAGATAGGAGTTTGGATCGGTCTGCCATAGAAGCTGGCAGAGTCTGTGTTGGTAATCCTGTAGAACGCAGCTTTTAAAACAATGTATTGTGTAATGGAGCTGCATAAGTGTGGCTCTCCACTTTCTGGAGGATCAAGTTTTGAAATCAGTGGAATTAGAGTGTGACAGCTAAAGAGATGGAGAAAACACCTGTCTCCGGATTACATCTTCAAACTAAGGGCAACCGTGGCATGGCATCCAAGCATGATGATGTATACAGGTAAGATAGCTAGCTACATTTTCAGATATTACACGTTTTCTAATCTTGACAGAAAGTGGTTTCAGTTCAAGTTAAAATGTACTGTTAGCTAGCTAGCTAGTTATTATTAGTTTCCCAGAGCCGTTTGCTGTTCTAGTTAGAGCCTAATGTTAGGTATTGTTGGCACTTTCTTCATTGTTGTTTAACTAGCTAAAATTAGCTGGCTGGCTCGTTAGCTAACATTACGTGTGTGATCTTAAACGTTGTGTACCTAGCTAGGTTCATTGTTTACCTACCTAGCTAGATATATGTCTTAAGCTAAAGTGTACTGTTATCTAGCTAGCTAACGTTAGCTGGCCGGCTCCCTAGTGGAGGTTATTATTCGTTTCCTAGGGCTGTTTGCTTTTCTAGTTCGAGCCTAATGTTAGGCATTGCTGGAACTTTGTTAATTGTTGTTTAACTAGCTAATGTTAGCTGGCTGGTTCGTTAACTAACGTCACGTGACGTGTGTACAACACCCGTTGAATATGGCTGGTGTCAGTAAAGTCTGCAAAAAACGTAATGAAAAGGTTGCCAGCGAAGCTGGTTAGGCTGTTTTCATTTTATCCAGAGGTCAACAAATCATTGGCCCTTTAGCTAGCGTTATGTGACGTGTGTACAACACCCGTTGAATATGGCTGGTCTCAGTAAAACGTCTGCAAAATAGCACAAGGAAATTTTTGCCAGCAGGGCTGGTTAGGGTGTTTTCATGTTATCCAGAGGTAAACAAATCATCGGCCAGAGCGTCAAGTGTGCGGTCCGAGAGTGAAACGAGATGAGTGAGGATAAAGCTTAAGAGGGTGTGAACGATTCTGAATATGTGTAGACAAAGAAGAGCTCTTCAGTAGATACCAAAACATTCAAAAGTGAGTTTACAAGTTGATCAACTTTCAAAGCAGAATTACTTTCCCATTGTCCCTCAAATACAGTGTATGATATAGCATTTTGTAGCTCAGAATTTCTACTTTTATCCAATGTAAAAAAGACCATTTCACATTTTGCTACATAAGACCGAATCCAGGTGGTGAGTCACATATACTAATGTTTTTCAAAGAGTTATGGGGAAAGGGATGGAGTATCCCATGAATGTCTCTGCCTGTCTCTGCACTGAGCTCCACTTGAAATGGTGGATGAATTCTCCTCTGAGATAAAATAGCCGTGTATGTTGGGTATCTGTGACTCAGGAACCTGACTGAACGCAGAGACGGCGGAAGTACAGTAGGGGCGTCGGGGGCACCGCCGGACCCTCTGATTTATTTGAAGTTCAGATGGGAATAGTATCTGTTGGAATAGTAACTGAAGGCTGGACACAGACTGTAGGCCTCATATGTAGCCAATTAAAATACGAGCTCCTCTGCAGGAGGAGTGTTAAGTGCAGTAAAATTATATTAATGTTCATTTTGTCTCAGGATCAGGAGTGGAGAAATATGATTTACTTTCTTTAAACATCTTTAGAGAATGCGAAGTTGTGCTTAAGAACCGTGTTGTGTAGCCTAAATGTGCACTTTTCATCTGCAACATAAAAGCTGATATTATTTCTCTATCAACCACATCAAATATTAATCCAAGATTAACTGAAATATGTTGGATCGTTGTTTTCATATTTTTCTTAAAGCCATGCAGTCAAACTGAGGAAAAATCTCCCCGGTCCTTAAACGTCCTTGCCCCGCACGAGAAGCAAAAATGAAACAGAAAACTTGATCGATGTCGACTAGGTTGTTGATGATGCATTCATTCTATCGATTTATGACATTCTGGTGAGCAAGGCTTTATATACAGTGCCTTCAGAAAGTATTCATAGCCCTTGAATTATTTCACATTTTCTTGTGTTAGAGCCTGAATTCAAAATTACTTTTTTCTCACCCATCTACACACAATACCCCATAATGACAAAGTGGAAACATGTTATTTTAAATGAGTATGTTTTTAAAAATTTGTATTCACACCTCTGAGTCAATACATGTTAGAATCACCTTTGGCAGCGATTACATCTACAAGACTTTCTGGGTAAATCTCTAAGAGCTTTTCACATCTGGATTAAGCAACGTTTGCCCATTATTCTATAAAATAATTCTTCAAGCTCTGTCAAATTGGTTGTTGGTCATTGCCAGAAACCATTTTCAGATTTAGCCATAGATTTTGAAGCAGATTTAAGTCAAAACTGTAACTCGGCCATTCTGAAAACCACTGATGTACTCTGGCGTTATTTCCCTGTTTCCTGCTCGCCTATTTGCTTGCATAATTCTTGCCATTCTCCATCGACCTTTCATCAACGAGCTGTTTTCGCCCACAGGACTGCCACTGACTGGTTGTTTTTTGTTTGTCGCATCTAGACACTGTCGTTTCTTTGATACGACACGCCTGGCACCGACGATCATACCACACTCAAAGTCGCTTAGGTCAATCGTTTTGCCCATTCTAACGTTTAATGGGGTGGAGTACCTAATAAACTGGCCACTGACTGTATATCTTGTCAAAATCTCAACGTGACTGCAAACAGAGATCTGTATATAATGACGAGATGCTCATGTCTCCGCTCTAACAATGGGAGTCGTTGTCCCAAAAGCAGGAAGGCAGGTATCTCTACCAATGGGGATGAGTTGAGACCCAAACATGAGTGTCTACACACCCTGACTAGTAGACATGTGGCTAATGACTTGCAGCTGTGCTGTCTGTGTAACTGTACTCATACTGTATAAGTGCCACAGCACACCCACATACACACACACAAACACACACACACGTGCAGGAAATGATCTGTCAGTTGGTGGTCTTCAGCACAGGTAGGGCTGCATTAGATGAGACCCTCCCAGCGCTCTGAGGGCACACTCAGTATTATTTTCTGAAACACACTCACTCGTTCCCTCTCCTATTCAGACGGATTAATGAACAAGCGTAACACTCAAGCACTGAGGCACTGGCCTACACAGGGTTTCTCTAAATGCAGAAGACACATTTCAGTTGAAGGCATTCAGTTGTACAACTGACTAGGTATCCCCCTTTCCCTTTCCCATCTTGAGATATCTCTGTATAATGTGTTTCTCCTCTGTAGAGAGCACATATAAATCCCCTTTGTCTCTCCTAAAGTGCTAATATAGCTCTCTCAACCATAACTTCTAATGATTAGGTCCAGTCTAGAGTCGACCAGCATAATCCCTTATTCCACCCTACATATCAGGTCCCACTGCCCGTCAAAAACCACCCTGGCCTGGGTGTGGGCTATAGGAGTAACACCTAAAACACTAGACACCCTTCATCAATCACAGCAGTTGTTCCTGCTCCATTGAGTGGCTCTATGCTTAAGTCTGTCTCTCAGCCATGCTCTGCGCTCCATTAGGGGCTGATGCGTGTATAACCTTTCAGACTATTGAACCTGTAATGATCTGAATGCGTGCGATAAATGTGTTTGTGACCCTGTTAGCCTACGTAGATCCATAGCATACCTCCCTACTGACTCCATCACCCTCTGATCAATGCATAGGATCTTGTGCATCACAACCGGATCTATGGTCCACAACTTCATACACACTGTCCTTTTCCAGACTGACTGACACGTAAGAGCACACTTGGTGTGTTATATTTGAACACACATATGGTAGATACGCAGATAAAACATGAAACATATTATAACATGGACATTAACACACATTCATGTACACAGATATCTGTGAAGTGTACATTGGAGCACACACACACCAGGAAAGGAAATGGTGAAGAAAACAAGCTCTCAGTCCTAATCAACAGAGAGAATCAGACCAGGCTGATATATTGTTCTCCTTGAAGGCTATCTCCTGCTTTCCTCCCGCCTGGGGCGGGACAGAGATGGCCGTTTCCTGTTTCTGTGGATTGGGCTCACATCCTCACAGTGCAATAATAATCAGCATCGAGAGTGAGTCTGGATCGAGAGTGAGTCTGACTGTTGTTGATATGTTCTCAGAACGTTGATGAAATGTTCACCTCTGCCACCTGGTCTCCACCATCTATACTCTATACTATGCTGGAGAAAAGTCCCCTTTGAACATTGAGACATAGTGCACCTCACGGCCCCATAGTCTTAGTCTTGTTCTTCAGTCCTAGGGTGTGAACGGTATGAATTTCAGAGAGCAGGGCCGGGCTCTAATCACCCACTTCAGAATAACTTTCTCCGGCTAAGGCTGATGGAAACCCTGTGCCTTAACAAAGGCCTGCTGCTGGCTAGACTCTCCACTGGCCTGGCCAGTTCACAGGTTCTACCATTACATAACTGTTCACGGAAAGAACCTTCCCTGGCCTTCTGTTCCTCTATATGAAATAGTGGAAATAAAGTCTGTCCAGAAACGACATTATAAGGAAAACAACTTTCTTCATTCATGCCTTTTACTGGAAACAAAACCTTAAGTCTGAAGATCATGGAGAGGTATTAACATCATCTTAATAAGTGCATTGTTGCGAGAGTGCCTACAGTGGCTGACACTGCTGGTTGAGGTTAAATAGGTGAATTTGCACCACTCAAGGAAGCCAATAACAACATGGTGAGTCTATTGATTGGTTCTAGTATCTAGTATGTATGTGGATCCAAAGAGGGAAGAAGGTAAACATCTCAAGACCTGTACTCATTCCTTGACTCAGCTAGTGTGTTAGATTTTTCTGGATGAGTAGAGCAGATAGAAAGGGCTAGCTAGCCCTTTGGCTGCTCCAGGCTTTCACCTAACCACCCACTGTTCACATAGATCCACTGTCCTTACACATTCTTTTTAACCTCTCTCCCTCCCAACTGTCAGATCTCAGACTCACAGGGAACCTAATGAAATATTTTAAATATAATTGCAATGCATTAAGATGGCCCTGGTGAGTACCGCTTACAGAAATCAAAAAGAGTCCTCTGGGCTAAAACATCAGAAAGGTTGCATGATACACAACCGTTCAGAAGTTTGGGGTCACTTAGAAATGTCCTTGTTATTGAAAGAAAAGCAAATTTTTTGTCCATTAAAATAACATAAAATTGATCAGAAATACAGTGCAGACATTGTTAATGTTGTAAATGACTATTGTAGCTGGAAACGGCCGATATTTTATGGAATATCTACAGTACATAGGCGTACAGATGCCCATTATCAGCAACCATCACTCCCGTGTTCCAATGGCATGTTGTGTTAGCTAATCCAAGTTCATCATTTTAAAAGGCAAATTGATCATTAGAAACCCTTTTGCAATTATGTTAGCACAGCTGAAAACGGTTGTCCTGATTAAAGAAGCAATAAAACTGGCCTTATACAGTACCAGTCAAAAGTTTGGACATAACTACTCATTCCAGGGTTTTTCTTTATTTTTACTATTTTCTACATTGTAGAATAATAGTGAAGACATCAAAACTACGAAATAACACATTTGGAATCATGTAGTAACCAAAAAAGCGTTAAACAAATCAACATATATTTTATATATTCTTCAAATAGCCACTCTTTGCCTTGATGACAGATTTGCACACTCTTGGCATTCTCTCAACCAGCTTTACCTGGAATGCTTTTCCAACAGTCTTGAAGGAGTTCCCACATGTTGAGCACTTGTTGGCTGCCTTTCCTTCACTCTGCCATCTGACTCATCCCAAACTATTTCAATTTGGTTGAGGTCGGAGGATTGTGGAGGCCAGGTCATCTGATGCAGCACTCCATCAATCTTCTTCTTGGTAAAATAGCCCTTATACAGCCGGGAGGTGTGTTGGGTCATTGTACTGTTGAAAAACAAATGATAGTCCCACTAAGCCGAAACCAGATGGGATGGAGTATCGCTGCAGAATGCTGTGGTAGCCGTGCTGGTTAAGTGTGCCTTGAATTCTAAATAAATCAGTGTCACCAGCAAAGCACACCCACACCATAACACCTCCTCCATGCTTTACGTTGGGAAATACACATGCGGAGATCATCCATTCACCCACACCGCGTCTCACAAAGACAGCGGTTAGAACCAAACATCTCCAAATTGGACTCCAGACCAAAGGACAGATTTCCACCGGTCTAATGTCCAAGTGTCTTCTTATTGGTGTCCTTTAGTAGTGGTTTCTTTGCAGCAATTCAACCATGAAGGCCGGATTCACACAGTCTCCTCTGAATAGTTGATGTTGAGATGTGTCTGTTACTTGAACTCTGTGAAGCATCTGCAGCAGAGTTAACTGGGTCTTCCATTCCTGTGGCGGTCCTCATGAGAGCCAGTTTCAGCATAGCCCTTGATGGTTTTGCGACTGCACTTGAAGAAACTTTCAAAGTTCATGAAATTTCCGTGATGACTGACCTTTATGTCTTAAAGTAATGATGGACTGTCGTTTCTCTTTGCTTATTTGAGCTATTCTTGCCATAATATGGACTTGGTCTTTTACCAAATAAAGCAATGTTCTGTACACTCCCTCTCCCCCCGACCTAGTCACAACACAACTGATTGGCTCTAACGTCTTAAGAAGGAAAGAAATTCCACAAAGTAACTTTTAATAAGGCACACCTGTTAATTTAAATGCCTTTCAGGTGACTACCTCATGAAGCTGGTTGAGAGAATGCAAATAGTGTGCAAAGCTTTCATCAAGGCAAAATGTGCCTATTTGAAGAATCTCAAATATAAAAAATATGTAGATTTCTTTAATACTTTTTTGATTACTACATGATTCCATTTATTTTTTCTACAATTTTGAAAATAGTAAAAATAAACAAAAACCCTTGAATGAGTAGGTGTTCTCAAACGTTTGAACGGTAGTGTATATATGTTTCTTGATACTTCAAGGCGTCTTAAAATTCTAAATCAAATAGCAAAATGATCCATGGTATGACTTTCTTAAAACAATTCTATATAGTTTAGTAGTACCCCCCGTTTCCACCCCTCCCCCGGCTTAGACAGGTCTTAGATTCTTATCTGTTAACAGCAACGTAATTCTGCAATATGCCCTTGGAGCATTGAGCAACCTGCCAGATACAGTATATAAAAACAGTTTGAGAACTAAGCTGTCCTTAAATGCATCGGATGTAGCCCTACTTTTATTGAAAGGCATAAAATAAATACCTTGAGAGTATGTCTTGCCTTAGATAAAGCCAATAAACCAAACAAGTTTTTATAATGAGTTTTTCTAGCTGTAAGATGGTTATCTATGTTTTATGAGTATTGATCAATATGAAAATGTATGCAGTTGATATGATAAAATCAATCTGAGTAAATCTTTCAGTGCTCAGATATGGAGAATCTTTGAAAACAACAGCCAAAATAGAAACAGTTAGAACATGACATATGATTCTGTCAGGAGACATTTTTATTTTTTATTTTTTTTATTTCACCTTTATTTAACCAGGTAGGCTAGTTGAGAACAAGTTCTCATTTGCAACTGCGACCTGGCCAAGATAAAGCATAGCAGTGTGAACAGACAACAACACAGAGTTACACATGGAGTAAACAATAAACAAGTCAATAACATGGTACATAGTCACATATTTACTAACATATTTACTCAACCCTCCCAACTGTACTGTAATTTATTATGTGTGGCATGGTAGATTTCTCCTCTCTGCCCCACCATTGTTAGATTTCCCCCCTCTTTGTATAGATTAAGGTATTTTTTATAAATTCTAAGGATATGTGTGTAAGCTGCTTACTGGACAAAAAAATCTACTGAAATACAGACACAAATTCAGATGAATTAAACAGACACAGCGAAATGTCAACGAGGCAGAAAGCATGTTATAGATTAATGGATGATCTGAGCTGCAGCATATGGCTAGTGTCCTGTCCTGTCCTGTCCTGTCCTGTCCTGTTCTGTCCTGTTTTGTCCTGTGCGGATGGGAGAGTTTCTCAGGTTGCAGGTTTGTGTTTTTTGCTCTGTGTTCTGTGAAGCCTGAGACTCTTCAATAAAAGGGTGGCGCCACTCTTGGCTGTGCTATTGATGAGATTCATGTGGTAAAGAAGCGAGAAAAGGATTTGTTCCACAGTACCAATGAGGTATCGACAGAGATGCACCTCGGAAACAAAACCACTAAGGGCAACTAACTGCTGGGTGTCTGAGGTTGAGAGGTCAAGAGTTCTGTCTGAACTCAGTCTGAAGTGACTAGAAAACAGGCTGTCTACATGGATACAGCATGGATAGAAGAGTATGGCTCTGGTGCTATGAAAAAGTTATGATAGACCTAATTAATGTCAGAGCTAGTCGTGGTGCAGCATCCAAGACAAATAAAGCTCCAGATCAGCTGCATAGGCAGAAATACGGTTTGCAGAGTTAAATCATTTATGGCTAGTGCTCCGTGCATTGTGAATAGCAAAGCCTAATGGGGACATGGTTACAGTAAATGTGTGTCGTTAAATGGTTCTGTTAAAACCATTCAGGATCAATAAAATCAATGTGGAATGGCTTGTCAAATAAAGAAGCTCTCATAACGTGTTGGCACCAATGCAGGAGATAAAAAAAATAAAGGGAACACTTAAACAACACAATGTAACTCCAAGTCAATCACACTTCTGTGAAATCAAACTGTCCACTTAGGAAGCAACACTGATTGACAATAAATTTCACATGCTGTTGTGCAAATGGAATAGACAACAGGTGGAAATTATAGGCAATTAGCAAGACACCCCCAATAAAGGAGTGATTCTGCAGGTGGTGACCACAGACCACTTCTCAGTTCCTATGCTTCCTGGCTGATGTTTTGGTCACTTTTGAATGCTGGTGGCGCTTTCACTCTAGTGGTAGCATGAGACGGAGTCTACAACCCACACAAGTGGCTCAGGTATTGCAGCTCATCCAGGATGGCACATCAATGCGAGCTGTGGCAAGAAGGTTTGCTGTGTCTGTCAGCGTAGTGTCCAGAGCATGGAGGCGCTAACAGGAGACAGGCCAGTATATCAGGAGATGTGGAGGAGGACGTAGGAGGGCAACAACCCAGCAGCAGGACCGCTACCTCCGCCTTTGTGCAAGGAGGAGCAGGAGGAGCACTGCCAGAGCCCTGCAAAATGACCTCCAGCAGGCCACAAATGTGCATGTGTCTGCTCAAACGGTCAGAAACAGACTCCATGAGGGTGGTATGAGGGCCCGACGTCCACAGGTGGGGGTTGTGCTTACAGCCCAACACCGTGCAGGACGTTTGGCATTTGCCAGAGAACACCAAGATTGGCAAATTCGCCACTGGCGCCCTGTGCTCTTTACAGATGAAAGCAGGTTCACACTGAGCACATGTGACAGACGTGACAGAGTCTGGAGACGCCGTGGAGAACGTTCTGCTGCCTGCAACATCCTCTAGCATGACCGGTTTGGCGGTGGGTCAGTCATGGTGTGGGGTGGCATTTCTTTGGGGGGCCGCACAGCCCTCCATGTGCTCGCCAGAGGTAGCCTGACTGCCATTAGGTACCGAGATGAGATCCTCAGACCCCTTGTGAGACCATATGCTGGTGCGGTTGGCCCTGGGTTCCTTCTAATGCAAGACAATGCTAGACCTCATGTGGCTGGAGTGTGTCAGCAGTTCCTGCAAGAGGAAGGCATTGATGCTATGGACTGGCCCGCCCGTTCCCCAGACCTGAATCCAATTGAGCACATCTGGGACATCATGTCTCGCTCCATCCACCAACGCCATGTTGCACCACAGACTGTCCAGGAGTTGGAGGATGCTTTAGTCCAGGTCTGGGGGGAGATCCCTCAGGAGACCATCTGCCACCTCATCAGGAGCATGCCCAGGCGTTGTAGGGAGGTCATACAGGCACGTGGAGGCCACACACACTCCTGAGCCTCATTTTGACTTGTTTTAAGAACATTACATCAAAGTTGGATCAGCCTGTAGTGTGGTTTTCCACTTTAATTTTGAGTGTGACTCCAAATCCAGACCTCCATGGGTTGATAAATTTGATTTCCATTGATCATTTTTGTGTGATTTTGTTGTCAGCACATTCAACTATGTAAAGAAAAAAGTATTTATATGAATATTTCATTCATTCAGATCTAGGATGTGTTATTTTAGTGTTCCTTTTATTTCTTTGAGCAGTGTATGTGCAAGTGACCCATTACAGGTAAAACCAGTGGATGACTTCTAACAAGGAAGTACCAGGTTGTAGCTAATTTTTAGTAGCTAGATATGTACATATGTACCTCAATTAACTCGTTCCCCTGCACATCAACTTGGTACTGGTACCCTGTGTATATAGCCAAGTTATTGTTACTAATTGTGTATTTATTATACATTTTCTATTATTTCTCTATTTTCTTTATCTTTGTATTGTTGGGAAAGGCCCGTAAGTAAGCATTTCACTGTTAAACTATAGGGGGTGCTGTTTCGCATTAGCATAATTTGCTCTACAGATTAAACTGCCTAGTACTCAATTCTTGCTCGTACAATATGCATAGTATTGTTATTATTGGATAGAAAACACTCTCTAGTTTCTATAGCCGTTGGAATTTTGTCTCTGAGTGAAACAGAACTCAATCTACAGCACTTTTCATGATAGGGAGTCAGATTTCAAACATCTTGGCCACTGATCTGGAGTCAGTTTAAAGGTCACTGTAAATGCTATGGAGAAACAGACACTGCTTACGTCTTCCCCTGGGTGTCAGTACGTGATGACGCTTTGAATGGAGTCGATTGCGCAATCAGTGCCTCCTTAAATCACCAAATACCAGAAGTTACCAGAAGTAACTTCGGACTCGCCTCCTTCCAAGCTTTAGTTTAGCCAGTAATATTTCTCCGGTCATATTTTTACTCGTTATAGGTGTTAACAGCATCATAAGGTAGTTAATTTAAACCGTTTTATAGCAATTTATATCCGTTTAGTGCGATTTTGAGGCATTTCTATGTGATGCTCTTTGAAGAGCCGGGCACGTTTCGGGGTCCCGGTCGAACGTTAGTGGGCATTTCGACGGACAGAGGGCATCTTTCGACCAAAAGAAGATTAGACCCAAGAAAGGATACATTGCCCAAGAATCTGATGGAAGATCACCTCATAGTAAAAAATATTTAAGATGATAAATCGTTGTTCTGTAGAAAAATGTTAAACGCACGTTCCGCCATTTTGTTAGGTGTAGCTTTGCTTGGCGCAACCTGTATTAAAAAGTAAGGATAATTTAAAAAATGTAATTCCGCGATTGTATTAAGAATTCAATTGTCTATCAATCGCTGTCCACCCTATATTTTTTAGTCAAGTTTATGAGTATTTATGTATAAGACTAGATCACTGTCTAATATGGTGGACGACATTTTCTGACCAGCTGGGCTACTTTTGTCATTGTCTAACCATGATTTTGGTGGCTAAATATGCACATTTTCGAACAAACTCTATATGTATGTTGTGATATGATGTTACAGGAGTGTCATCTGAAGAATTCTGAGAAGGTTAGTGAAAAAATTAATATATTTTGGCGATGATAACGATATCGCTCTCTTTGGCTTGAATCAGTGCTCGGGTAACGTTTGCATATGTGGTATGCTAATATAACGATTTATTGTGTTTTCGCCGCAAAACACTTAGAAAATCTGAAATGTTGTCTGAATTCACAAGATCTGTGTCTTTCCATTGCTATGTGCTGTGTATTTTTAAGAAATGTTTTATGATTAGTAAATTGGTAATACAAGTTGCTCTCTGTAGTAATTCTAGTCGCTTTGGTGAGATTTGTGATGGTGGCTGCAATGGCAAACTATGATTTATACCTGAAATATGCACATTTTTCTAACAAAACCTATCCTATACCATAAATATGTTATCAGACTGTCATCTGATGAGGTTTTTTCTTGGTTAGTGGCTATCAATATCTTAGTTTAGCCGAATTGGTGATAGCTACTGGTGGAGAAAAAAAATGGTGGACAAAGAAAAATGGTGTCTTTTGCTAACGTGTTTAGCTAATAGATTTACATATTGTGTCTTCCCTGTAAAACATTTAAAAAATCAGAAATGGTGGCTTTATTCACAAGATCTGTATCTTTCATTAGGTGTCTTGGACTTGTGATTTAATGATATTTAGATGCTACTATTTAATTGTGACGCTATGCTAGCGATGCTAATCAGTGTGGGGGGGGGGGGGGTGCTCCCGGATCCGGGGTTGAGGCTCGTGAAAGGTTAATCTACACCTGTTGTTTACGAAGCGTGGGATTTGCTTTTGATTTTATTTGAAAAGCACGGAATTCTGTACACTAGGGCCAAGCCATTAAGTGTTAGCTGAATAGGTGCATTTCAACAGCCAAATAGAAACATAAATAAACATATGGCAGAATGTATAGCCTATAATAGGGTGTCTAATTGCTAGCCAAACAGGATTTATCCCTTTGTATATTTGGCAGCTGCATGATTGAGGATTTGCCTTGAATAGAAAAGTATAACCGTAACACTACAGCCCTTTCCTGTAGTGGTTAACATTCTTCCAACCTCATGAATGTCAGATTGGTTAAGATCCTTAGAGTATTACAATCAAAGTGTTGTAATATCAAAGTTACATGAATTGCAGCCATTTTACTGATATCTTCTGCCAACCTTACCATCCCAGCAGCTATCCTTGAGTTAGGGTCGAGGTACACGTCTCCCTCTGGGCATTGTGTGTGTGTGTGTCTGCTCTCCCTAGCCTTGAGTCTGATGCCATGGCCTCAGGCTCTCAGGCATGGAAAAAGCAGAGTGATCTCCCCAGTCTCAGTGGCTTTGCTGCACTTACACCGATGTTACAAATACAGACTAAATGTTTCAAGCACGGTGCTAGGTGTACTACAGAGTGCCCCCTCTTATCCCCGGTGCCCGCAGGCTGCACAGAAATCTCTTTAAACTGAATCCACTCCAGCCCAGCTGGTCCACAAGGCAAAGGAGAGGAGAAAATACCCAAACCAAAACACATAAAGCCATTATGTGGGGGCTCCCGAGAGGCGCAGCGGTCTAAGGTACTGCATCTCAGTGCTAGAGGCGTCACTACAGACCCTGGTTCGATTCCAGGCTGTATCACAACCGTCCGTGATTGGGAGTCCCAAAGGACGGCGCACAGTTGGCCCAGCGTCGTCTGGGTTAAGGTTTGGCCGGGGTATGCTGTCATTATAAATAAGAATTTGTTCTTAACTGACTTGCCTAGTTAAATAAAGGTTCAATAAAATTAAAAATAATGTTTCAGCTCACAGAGAATGTAGTCTATCGCTTACGATGGCGCCGACAGAGATGGTTGCCTCACTTCAGGTCCTTATGAAACTATGCAGTGATTAGTTTTTTTATGCATTATTTCATACATTGTTAACCCAGAAAATCTCAAGTGTTATTACATACATCCGGGAAGAACTATTAGATATAAAAGTGATGTCAACTTACCAACATTACGACCAGGAATACGACTTTCCCGAAGCGGATCCTTTGTTTCGGACCTCCACCCTGGACGTGGGATCTTATCCCAGAGGCCGATCCAAAACAACGCGGTCGCCGCAGGAGAGGCAGACGGGGCGGCCTACTGGTCAGACTTAGAAGGCCAGCACACCATACACCGCTTCCGAGCATATTACTCGCCAATGTACAATCTCTAGACAACAAGGTGGATGAAATTAGGGCACGAGTTGCCTTCCAGATAGACATCAGAGATTGGAACATTCTCTGTTTAACGGAAACATGGCTCACTCGGGATATGTTGTCAGAGTCGGTACAGCCACCCGGTTTCTTCACGCATCGCGCCAACAGAAACAAACAACTCTCTGGTAAGAACAATGGCGGCGGGGTATGCCTTATGATTAACAACTCATGGTGTGATCATAACAACATACAGGAACTCAAGTCCTTTTGTTCACCTGACCTAGAATTCCTTACGATCAAATGCCGACAGCATTATCTACCAAGAGAATTCTCTTTGATCATAGTCACAGCCATGTATATCCCCCCCCCCCAAGCAGATACCTCAATGGCCCTGAAAGAACATCATTGGACTCTATGTAAACTAGAAACCATATATCCCGAGGCTACATTTATTGTAGCTGGGGATTTTAACAAAGCTAATCTGAGAATAAGGCTGCCTAAATTCTGTTAGCATATCGAATGCGCGACATGGGCTGGTAACATTCTAGAGCACTGCTACTCTAACTTTCGCGATGCATACAAAGCCCTCCCCCGCCCTCCCTTCGGCAAATCTGACCATGACTCCATTTTGTTGCTCCCAACCTATAGACAGAAACTAAAACAGGAACGCCCATGCTCAGATCTATCCAATGCTGGTCTGACCAATCGGATTCCACGCTCAAAGATTGCTTCGATCACGTGCATTGGGACATGTTCCGGGTAGCCTCAGACAATAACATTGATGCATTCGCTGACTTGGTTAGCAAGTGCATCGGTGATGTTGTACCCACTGTGACTATTAAAATCTTCCGTAGCCAGAAACCAGGGTTTGATGGCAGCATTCGCGCAAAACTGAAAGCGCGAACCACCGCTTTTAATCATGGCAAGGCGACTGGAAACATGACTAATACAAACAGTGTAGCTATTCCTCCCTGCAAGGAAATCAAACAAGCAAAGCGTCAGTATAGAGACAAAGTAGAGTCGCAATTCAATGTTTCAAACATGAGACGTGTGTGGCAGGATCTACAGTCAATCAAGGATTACAAGAAGAAAACCAGCCCCGTCGCAGACATTGATGTCTTGCTCCCAGACAAATTAAACAACTTCTTTGTTCGCTTTGAGGACAATACAGTGCCACTGGCACGGCCCTCTACCAAGGCCTGTGGGCTCTCCTTCACAGTGGCCAACGTGAGTAAACATTTAAACGTGTTAACCCTCGCAAGGCTGCCGGCCCCGACGGCATTCCCAACCGCGTCCTCAGAACATGCGCAGACCAGCTAGCTGGTGTGTTTACGGACATATTCAATCAATCCTTATCCCAGTCTGCTGTGCCTACATGCTTCAACATGGCCACCATTGTTCCTGTTCCCAAGAAAGCTAAGGTAACTGAACTAAATGACTATAGCCCCGTAGCACTTAGTTCTGTCATCATGAAGTCCTTTGAGAGACTAGTCAAGGATCATATCACCTTCACCGTACCTGATACCCTAGACCCACTCCAATTTGCTTACAGCCCTAATAGGTCCACAGACGATGCAATAACCATCACACTGCACACTGCCATATCCTATCTGGACACCCCCATCTGTACAAGAGGAATACCTATGTAAGAATGCTGTTCATTGACTACAGCTCACCATTTAATACCATAGTACCCTCCAAACTCATCATTAAGCTAGAGACCCTGGGTCTCAACCCCGCCCTGTGCAACTGGGTCCTGGAATTTCTGACGGGCTGCCCCAAAGTGGTGAGAGTAAGAAACATCTCCACCCCGCTGATCCTCAACACTGGGAACCCACAAGGGTGCGTTCTCAGCCCTCTCCTGTACTCCCTGTTTGACTGCGTAGCCATGCATGCCTCCAACTCAATCATCAAGTTTGCAGACGACACTACAGTTGTAGGCTTGATTACCAACAACGACGAGACGGCCTAGAGGGAGGAGATGAGGGCCCCCGGAGTGCGGTGTCAGGAAAACAACCACTCACTCAACGTCAAAAAAACTAAGGATATGATTGTGGACTTCAGGAAACAGCAGAGGGAGCAGCCCCCTATCTACATTGACGGGACAGTAGAGGAGAAGGTGGAACGTTTTAAGTTCCTATAAGTACACATCACGGACAAACTGAAATGGTCCACCAACACAGACAGCGTGGTGAAGAACGCGCAAAAGCCTCTTCAACCTCAGGATGCTGAAGAAATTCGGCTTGTCACCAAAAATACTCACAAACTTTTACAGATGCACAATCGAGAGCATCCTGTTGGGCTGAATCACCGCCTGGTACGGAAACTGCTCCGCTCAAAACCGCAAGGCTCTCCAGAGGGTAGTGCGGTCTGCACAACGCATCACCGGGGGCAAACTACCTGCCCTCTAGGACACCTACAGCACCTGATGTCACAAGAAGTCCAAAAACATCAAGGACAACAACCCCCTCAGCCACTGCCTGTTCACCCCGCTATCATCCAGATGGCGAGGTCAGTCCAGGTGCATCAAAGCTGGAACCGAGAGACTAAAAAACAGTTTCCATCTCAAGGCCATCAGACTGTTAAACAGCCATCAATAACAAAGAGCTGCTGCTGAAAACATATAGACTCAAATCTCTTGCCACTTTAATAAATGTAATAAGAGGATTTAATAAAGATATCACTAGTCACTTTAACTTCTTGATGATAGGGTGCAGAATTTTCACTTAGGGAAAAATAGCGTGCGCAATTTCAACTTCGTGCTACTCATCCCCAGAATATAAGATATGCATATAATTAGTAGATTTGGATAGAAAACACTCTGAAGTTTCTAAAACTGTTTGAATCATATCTGTAAGTATAACAGAACTTATATAGCAGTCAAAACCCTGAGGACTAACTTTTTTATTGTTAAGTTCCTCTATGTTCAATGGATTGTTTTGGGCAAACCAGAATTCTAATCAGTAAATGCGCAGTTTCTACTGCTTCCACTGGATGTCGCCATTGTATGGAAAATGGTTAAGGTTTTTTCTTAGTGAGGTGAACAAGATATTGACCCGGAAGTGGAGGGACGTCGTTTGTTTATGTTTGAGATTTGGGCAAGACGTGAAATGTTCCGTGAGTTTGTTGATATCCTGTATTAAACAGATTGACCTGTCTTCAATTTGATCGATTATTAACGTTTACAAATACCTTAAGCTGTATTACAAAAGTACTTTGAAATGTTTTGGTAAAGTTTAGAGGTAATTTTTTTTAGATATTGTGTCGTGATTTTGTTCAAATTGAACGCTGTTTTTCCTGGTACAACGGCGCCAAATAAATGGACAATTTGGATATATATGGATGGAATTAATCGAACAAAAGGACCATTTGTGATGTTTATGGGACATATTGGAGTGCCAACAAAAGAATCTCGTCAAAGGTAATGCATGTTTTATATTTTATATTAGCGTTTTGAGTAGCGCTAGCATGGTTGAAATAGGCTACACTCTCTTGTTTACATTGGGCTATCATCAGATAATAGCATCTTATGCTTTCGCCGAAAAGCCTTTTTGAAATCTGACATGTTGGCTGGATTCACAACGAGTGTAGTTTTAATTTGATATCTTATATGTGTGATTTAATCAAGTTTAATTTTATATAATTTTTTTGAATTTGGCGCTCTACATTTTGACATGGCTGTTGGGACGCAAGCGTCCCATCTATCCCAGAGAGGTTAAATAACGCCACTTTAATAATGTCTAGATACAGTTGAAGTCGGAAACTCAATTCCTGACATTTGATTAAAAAATTCCCTGTCATAGGTCAGTTAGGATCACCACTTCATTTTAAGAACATGAAAAGTCTAATAGTAGAGAATGATTTATTTCAGCTTTTATTTCTTTCATCCCATTCCCAGTGGGTCAGAAGTTTACATACAGTCAATTAGTATTTGGTAGCATTGCCTTTAAATTGGTTAACTTGGGTCAAACGTTTTGGATAGCCTTCCACAAGCTTCCCACAATAAGTTGGGTGAATTTTGGCTCATTCCTCTTGACAGAGCTGGTGTAACTGAGTCAGATTTGTAGGCCTCCTTGCTCGCACACGCTTATTGAGTTCTCCCCTCAAATGTTCTATAGGATTGAGGTCAGGGCTTTGTGATGGCCACTGCAATACCTTAACTGTGTTGTCCTTAAGCCATTTTGCCACAACTTTGGAAGTATGCTTGGGGTCATTGTCTATTTGGAAGACCCATTTGCGACCAAGCTTTAACTTCCTGACTGATGTCTTGAGATGTTGCTTCAATATATCCACATAATTTTCCTCCCTCATGATGCCATCTATTTTGTGAAGTTCACCAGTCCCTCCTTCAGCAAAGCACCCCCACAACATGATGCTGCCACCCCTGTGCTTCACGGTTGGGATGGTGTTCTTCGGCTTGCAAGCGTCCCCCTTTTCCTCCAAACATAACAATGGTCATTATGGCCAAACAGTTCTATTTTTGTTTCATCAGACCAGAGGAAATTTCTCCAAAAAGTACAATCGTTGTCCCCATGTGCAGTTGCAAACCATAGTCTGGCTTTTTTATGGTGGTTTTGGAGCAGTGGCTTCATCCTTGCTGAGCGGCCATTCAGGTTATGTCGATATAGAACTTGTTTTACTGTGGATATAGATACTTTTGTACCTGTTTCCTCCAGCATCGTCATAAGGTCCTTGCTGTTGTTCTGAGATTGATTTGCACTTTTCGCACCAAAGTATGTTCATCTCTAGGAGACAGAACACGTCTCCTTCCTGAGCTGTATGACGGCTGCGTGGTCCCATGGTGTTTATACTTGCGTACTATTGTTTGTTCAGATGAACGTGGTACCTTCAGGCATTTGGAAATTGCTCCCAAGGATGAACCAGACTTGTGGAGGTCTACAATGTTTTTCTGAGGTCTTGCCAAAACTAGTTTGTTAACAAGACATTTGTGGAGTGGTGGAAAAACAAGTTTTAATGACTCCAACCTAAGTGTATGTAAACTTCTGACTTCAACTGTATCCTACATTACTCATCTCATATGTATATACTGTATTCTATACCATCTACTGCATCTTGCCTATGCCGCACGACCATCCCTCACCCATATAATTATATGTACATATTCTTATTCATCCTTTCCATTTGTGTGTATAAGGTAGTCGTTGTGAATTTGTTAGATCACTTGTTAGATATTACTGCACTGTCAGAACTAGAAGCACAAGCATTTCGCTACACTCACATTAACTTCTTATGGCTGCAAGGGGCAGTATTGAGTAGCCTGATAAAATGTGTCCATTTCAAACGGCCTCGTACTCAATTCTTGCTCGTACAATATGCATATTATTAGTACTATTGGATAGAAAACACTCTCTAGTTTCTAAAACCGTTTGAATTATTTCTCTGAGTGAAACAGAACTCATTCTGCAGCACTTTTCCTGACCAGGAAGTGGAACGTCTGAAATCGATGCTCTGTTCTTCTTCATGCCTATACATGGGCACAAGACCTATTAGTATACATACACGTCATACACCTTCCTCTGGGTGTCAAGAAGGCTGTGAGAGAAGAAATGAGGTGATTATCTCGATCTGGAATGGAATAAATCCTCTTGGAATGACGTGTACCCAATTTCCGGTACTCTGAAGAACGCAATTTGGACAGTGGGGTTGCCTTTTGTTTTGCTGACGTTATATGCGACTATTATTTCCGGCTTTGATTTTATTTGATACATGTCACCATATCATCGTAAAGTATGTTTTTCAATATAGTTTCATCAGATTATTGAAATTTTTTCGGGAGTTTTGCCGTGTTCCGTTCTCTTCCGTTTGTTTACATGGAGAGATCCGTGCAACCCGGCTAGCGCGCTTGCTAAATCGAGAGAGAAAGTTGCCATTCTGAATCCAAACAACGACTCATCTGGACAAAGGACACCTTGTTCAACATTCTGATGAAAGATCAGCAAAAGTAAGACCCAATTTATGATGTTATTTCATATATCTGTCGTAGTCGCCGGCGCCCAAGTGTTTCTGGCTATTGTGCTAAGCTAATATAATGCTACATTTTGTTTTCGCTGTAAAACACTTAATAAATCAGAAATATTGTCTGGCATCGCAAGATGCCTGTCTTTCATTTGCTGTACACTATGTATTTTTCAGAAATGTTTTATGATGAGTAATTAGGTATTTGACGTTGGTGTCTGTAAATATTATGGCTGCTTTCGGTGCAATTTCTGAATGTAGCTGCAATGTAAACTATGAGTTATACCTGAAATATGCAAATTTTTCGAAAAAAACATATGCTATACAATAAATATGTTATCAGACTGTCATCTGATGAGGTTGTTTCTTGGTTAGTGGCTATTTATATCTTTATTTGGCCGAATTTGTGATAGCTACTGATGGAGTCAAAAACTGATGGAGTAATAAAAGTGGAGTCTTTTGCTAACGTGGTTAGCTAATAGATTTACATATTTTGTCTTCCCTGTAAAACATTTTAAAAATCGGACATGTTGGCTGGATTCACGATATGTGTACCTTTCATATGCTGTATTGGACTTGTTAACCTGTTGGGGATGGGGGCGCTGTTTAGACTATTTATGCTAATGTGGCTAATTTTTTAAACGGCTTCCCACAAAATCCTTGATCGTACAATATGCATATTATTATTATTATTGGATAGAAAACAGTCTATAGTTTCTATAGGAGTTGAAATTTTGTCTCTAAGTGGAACAGAGCCCATTCTACAGCAATTTCCCTGACATGGAGTCAGATTTGAGAAACGTTGGCCACTTTTCTGAAGTCATTTAAACGGGCACTGTCGTTGCTATGACTATACGGACACTTCTTACGTCTTCCCCTGGATGCCTTTACGTGATGACGATTCCAACGGGCTCGATTGCTCGTTCACAGGCCCTACAAATGAAAAAAACCTTTAGCTAGCAAGTCTTTTCTTGCTGCGTAACGCGCGTGGAAGACACCGACCCTCTCCTGTTCCAAGCGTTAGTTTAGCCTGTTATATTTCTCCGGTCATCTTTTCACTCGTTATAGGAGTTACAAACATCACAAAGTAGTTAATTTAAAGCGTTTTATAGCAATTTATATCCGTTTAGTGCGATTTTGGGACATTTATTTTTGCAACGATGTGAAAAGTTGGGCACGCTTTTCAGTTCATCCCGAACGTAGTTGACATTTCCACATGGCAAGAGGACAGCTTTCCACCAAAAGACGATTTCTCCCAAGAAAGGATCCTTTGCCCAAGATACTGATGGAAGAACAGCTCAAGGTAGGACATTTTTATTATGATAAATCGTGTTTCTGTCGAAACATTTTAGTGGCTTAGGACGCCATGTTTTTTGACGTAGCTTCGCTTGGCGCAAACTGTATTGAAAAGTAAGGATAAATTAAAAAATGTAATAACGCAATTGTATTAAGAATTAAATTGTCTATCAATCCCTGTCCACCCTATATTTTTTAGTCACGTTTATGAGTATTTATGTATAAGAGTAGATCACTGTCTAAGTGGCGCAAGGACGTTTTCTTTACCAGCTTGTCTACATTTCACATTGTCTAACCATGATTTTGGTGGCTAAATATAAACATTTTCGATCAAACTGTATATGCATGTTGTAATGTGATGTTACAGGAGTGTCATCGGAAGAATTCTGAGAAGGTTAGTGAAAAAATTAATATCTTTTGGCGATGTTGACTTTTATCGCTCACTTTGGCTAGAATCAATGCTGGGCTGCTAATTGCTATGTGCTAAGCTAATATAACGATTTATTGTGTTTTCGCTGTAAGACACTTAGAAAATCTGAAATATTGTCTGTATTCACAGGATCTGTGTCTTTCGATTCGTGTATGCTGTGTATTTTTACGAAATGTTTGATGATTAGTAGTTAGGTAAACACGTTGCTCATTGTAATTATTCTAGTCCATTTGTGATGGTGGGTGCAATTGTAAACTATGCCATATACCTGAAATATGCACTTTTTTCTAACAAAACCTATCCCATACCATAAATATGTTATCAGACTGTCATCTAATGAGTTTTTTTGTTGGTTAGGGGCTATAAATATCTTAGTTTAGCCGAATTGGTGATGGCTACTGGTGTTGGTGGACAAATAAAAGATGGTGGATTATGCTAATGTGTTTTTAGGTAATAGATGTACATCTTTACATATTGTGTCTTCCCTGTAAAACATTTTAAAAATCGGAAATGTTGACTGGATTCATAAGATCTGTGTCTTTCATTAGCTGTATTGGACTTTAATGTGTGAAAGTTAAATATTTTAAAAAAATATTTTTTTTGAATTTCGCGGCACTGGTTTTTCAGTGGGGGGGGGGGGGGAGTGCCGCTAGCGCCACGCTGATCCTAGACAGGTTAATGTGTGAAAGTTAAATGTTTAAAAAAATATATATTTTGAATTTCGCGCCCTGCACTTGAAGTGGCTGTTGTCATAAATGTACCGACGTCGGGCTTGCACGCCAAACAGGTTAACATCTGCTAACAATGTGTATGTGACCAATAAGATTTGAATTTGGTTTAGACATTACAGTGAAATGCTTACTTACATGCCCTTAACCAACAATGAAGTTGAAAAAATAATTGTTAAATAAAAAATAGATGAGTACATTTTTTTAATAACATATAGTTAAAGAACAACAGTAAAATAAGAGTAGCGAGGCTATATACTGGGCGTAGCAGTATAGAGTTAATGTATGTAATTGAGGAAATATGTACATGTAGGTAGATTTAAATTGACTATGCATAGATAATAACCAGAGAGTAGGATCAGTGTAAAAAAAAAGGAGGACGACGACAACAATGCAAATAGTCTGGGTAGCCATTTGATTAGCTTTTCAGGAGTCTTATGGCTTGGGGGTAGAAGCTGTTAAGAAGCCTTTTGGATGTAGACTTGGCACTTCGGTACTGTTTGCCGTGCCGTAGCAGAGAGAACATCTATGACTAGGGTGGCATGGAGTCTGACAATTCCTAGGGCCTTCCTCTGACACCACCTGGTATAGAGGTCCTTTTGTCCAGGTGGGAAAGGGTATTGTGGAGTGCAATAGAGATTACATCATCTGTGGATCTGTTGGGGTGGTATGCAAATTAGAGTGGGTCTACAGTAGGGTTTCTGGGATAATCGTGTTGATGTGAGCCATGACCAGCCTTCAAAGCACTTCATGGCTACAAATGTGAGTGCTACAGGTCGGTAGTCATTTAGGCAGGTTATCTTAGTGTTCTTGGGCACAGGGACTATGGTGGTCTGCTTGAAACATGTTGGTATTACAGACTCAGTCAGGGACCTGTTGAAAATGTCAGTGAAGACACTTGCCAGTTCCTCAGTGCATCCTTGGAGTAGACATCCTGGTAATCTTTCTGGCCCCGCGGCCTTGTGAATGGTGACCTGTTTAAAGGTCTTACTCACACTGGCTGTGGAGAGCGTAATCTGTAGCTCAGGTGGGACATAAGTACAGTAGATAGTATACAATCAGGGAAACCCATCCTGTAGTGTTCTAAAGCCAAGCAGAGAGAATAGAAACAGTGAATGAGTCCATACACTGTGAGGGAAATATCAGTGTCATAGCTGAACATCCTTAATCCAACCCTGATTAAATATTAATTGTCTGAAAGGCATCACAGCTATTCTAAGTGATGGAAGCGAGAGAACAGAAACAAGTAATAGACACGGCAAAATGGCAGCTGCTAGACTGCTAGAATGAGAAGCAGTGCTGGAATTGGATAATTCCAACTTCAAACAGGGGGAAGGTGAGGCAGCAGCATGCTCGTTGTGTTCAAAGCCAGCCTGTACTGGGGGAAGGAGAGGGAAAAGAGGGGGAAAAAAGAGCAGCTCAACTTGTGAAATGGAAATCCAATCAGGCTGGACTCCCAGCCGCCTGGTCTCCTGTTACTATTTAGAGCAATAGCCCTCCTTCAGCCTACACCCACGCCCATGAATATTGCATCACCCAGCAGGTTACTGTAATTCCGACAACATGTTTTACGCTGAATATCGACGGGATTCAGAGATCGAGAGATCTTAATGTGGCGAGAACAGCAAAAGGAACGGTGGTTCCCGTGACTACCTCCAGGGTAAGGAAGTGCTAGGGTAGGAACGCTGAGGTCACACAATCGACGATCACACTCCAGGGACCCCGCGCTGCTCTACCATGACACAATGAGATACACAACCCATGAGGCGAGGACGGAGCAACAACCTCGCATTAACATCTCCCTCAACAGCACTGAGAAGTAAAGACTACAAGGACAAACACACGTGTGAGGCTTTTATTACATTCTAAATTAAAATACATTTAATTAATTCTAATGATGACGTTTTTTGTTCAATCGGTTGCTTGCTCTAATTCATATCTACTGGATGTTTAATGGATGGTTACTTGTCCTAGTATGGAGTTAGCTATTGGTCCACAGTAGTTGGTTGCTACCCTGGCATCATGTGTTGTGGTGTATATGGGACATCTGGAGAGACAGTGTGTTAGCTACCTGGTCTAATGTTTTAGGGCCAGCTGTGTAGTACCTAGTGAGGGGCAGGCTCTGCGTAACTCTGGGTGCCTGGGGTCGGTCAGGGTAAGTGGCTGGTGACAAACGGCAGGCGGTGACTTGGCCCTCTGCTGAGAGAGGTTCGACCGGACATGGTGTGACATCACAGCTATCCATCATGAGGAGGGAGGGGGTGAGAGAGGAAGAGAGGAAGAGGGCACCCCTCAACAACCAATAAATCACAGCCAGGGCCATAGAACACTCCCAGGGACAGCCAGTTTCCACCACTCCTTCTGGCCATGTTCTATGTGCAACAGGACCTCAGAGGGAACAACACCGTGTGAGAGGAGTTAAACAAAGTCAATCTGCTGAAACGTTTATTTGATGTTCATCACACACTCGCTTCAGTGCTGATCTGCTGTAAATGGGCACAGGCATGCAAGACATATAGTGAGGCGAGGGGGCAGAAGCTTGGGCGTCCGTCTATCTACAGAAGCAGAAGACACACACCTATCTCCCAGCCAGCCTTACTGCTAGAACTCCATGCTGAAATGCCACATTAAGCCCCTATCCGAGGGCAATCGTTTCATATCAACGATATCTCCAAAACCATTGACACTGTCGCCAGTTTATGTAAAACCCACCGTGGGTTAATGCATCCGGCCATACATGCCCATTTCCACTCCATCCCCTTGCAAACGCAGTAATGGAGGCTGCCATGAGCTCCACATGAACAAATATGGGTCAGTCCTCAAATATTATGATTTATTTCAGAGTTTGTGTGCCAGCCCTTATTTATATTTTTGCCGCAGCACCTATGGGAATGGTTCCCTCTCGACACAATGTTTCTTTTAATGTGCTCCTGCAAACACAGACACCACCACACACTGAGACATAATTGGCCTGTTTCATTAGCATTTGAATGTAGAGCTGTATTTGAGAGACTGAGGCAGCCACACATCTATATCTTCACAGCTTAGTATTTTTACAGGTTACATGGAGAGAGGGGGAGAGAGAGAGAGAATAAAATATTGAAGAGAAATGAGAGTAAAGTAAAAGGAGAAAGAAGAGCTTGAGAAAAATGGGGAGTGAGTGATATGGAGAGAATGATGGAGGGAGATGTAGAAAGAGACGATAGATGGCTGGAAGGTAGAGCTGGAGAGAGAAGGACAGAACGAGAGAGTGTGCTCTGATTAGGAATGAGGGGTGGAGGCCTGAGAGGCAGGGAGAATGGGAGACACAGCAGACAGACAGACAGACAGACAGGCAGGCAGGCAGGCAGGCAGGCAGGCAGGCAGACAGACAGACAGACAGACAGACAGACAGACAGACAGACAGACAGACAGACAGGGGAGTAATTGGCTGATGACCTGTCGGTCATTTCTCATCCAATCAGACTTGACAGGAGAGGAGTAGACGAGGGGAGGAAGCCATGGTAGATTGTTGGGACACAGCCCTTTTCCTCCATTACCACTGATTTGGAATAATTGGATAAATGAAAGCAATACACTGTATAGCTAGCTGGTGGTTGAGGTTGAAGCCGGATTGAAATACCCATCGTGATCCTGAAGATCAATATGACATGAAAAGGAGGATATTTAAGCACAACTGGAATGTAGCCAGAGCCTCTAAGCTCTCCTCCCAGTAGAACTCTGCATGGGCATGAGTTTTAAGCCTGAGCCCTATCTATGTCTGTGACGTTCAGGCCTTACTCTACCCATTGCTTCTTCCAAAAAACAGAAATAACTTCCTCCGTTCGTAAATCCATTAGCTGCTCCTCTGTCTTTCACTCGATCCCTGCTAGCAGCTCGCTCTGCATGTGCTCTGCTCATGGCGGCTCTAAGTCTGTGAGAATCCATAGTAAAGGCTCTATGAAGAGCCATGAGAGAGCTGTTAGCTGTTAGCTACTTTTTAAACCTCTAAAATCCGACAAAACTCAAGGAACATTATTATTTTCTGTGAAATAATCTCTCCTGTCTTAAATTTGGAGGAGGATGAAGCACTTCTGACACCATGTTATGATCTTAGTCAGATATGACTGTACTGCACAGCAGGGCACACACAAATAGCTCAGCTTCAAAATGTTAGTGATCAATTCAGTGATACCCGAGACATGCCTGAACCCTAGTTTTTAATTTAAAAAACAGGCCCTACCCAGCCTTAACCCGATGTACAGTACCAGTCAAAAGTTTGGACAAACCTACTAATTAAAAAAATATATATATATTTTTTACTATTTTCTACAGTGTAGAATAATAGTGAAGACATCACTATGAAATAACACATATGGCATCATGTAGTAACCAAAAAAGTCTATTTCACATATATTTTAGATTCTTCAAAGTAGCCACCCTTTGCCAAAATAACAGCTTTGCACACTCTTGGCATTCTCTCAACCAGCTTCACCAAGAATGCTTTTCCAACAGTTCTCACATATGCTGAGCACTTGTTGGCTGCTTTTCCTTCACTCTGCGGTCTAACTCATCCCAAACAATCTCAATTGGGTTGAGGTCGGGTTATTGTGGAGGCCAGGTCATCTGATGCAGCACTCCATCGCTCTCCTTCTTGGTAAAATAGCATTTGCACAGCCTGGAGGTGGGTTGGGTCATTGTCCTCTTGAAAAACAAATGACCCAATAAGCGCAAACCAGATGGGATGGCATATCGCTGCAGAATACTGTGGTAGCCATGCTGGTTAAGTGTGCCTTGAATTCTAAATAAATCACTGACAGTGTCACCAGCAAAGCACCCCTACACCATCACACCTCCTCCTCCATGCTTCACAATGGGAACCACCTATGCGGAGATCATATGTTCACCTACTCAAGACAAAGACATGGCGGTTGGAACCAAAAATCTCAAATTTGGACTCATCAGACCAAAGGATAGATTTCCACTAGTCTAATGTCCATTTTTCTTGTTTCTTGGGCCAAGCAAGTCTCTTCTTACTATTGGTGTTGTCATGACTCTCTCTTCTTGGTGAGTATAAAAAGGACCCATCAGCTAAGCAAATGTTTGAGAATTGCCAGACCCACCCTCTCTCCCACAGGAGAGGAGAAGGGGGGGGGGGGGGGGGTGGTGGGCCTGTTTTATAACTTAAAATCTCCTCCACTCTGCAGAAATAGAAGGTTGAAAATCCTTTGTTACACAAAGAGACCGTGCCACCAAAACTTCAACATCAAACAATAGACATTGAAACAATATTTATAACATTAAAAAGGGTAGGAATGATGACAGAAAGGGAAATTAATGTATATTTTGTGATGTCATTAAAATGATCAGAAAGACATAACGGGAACATTGTAACTATATCAGATGTGTATATATAAATGTTGTAAAACTTGTATGATTAAATATGAAACTATTTTTCAAATAAATAAATGTGATTTTAGTCTTCTAATTAGATAATGGTTTTTCATGTCTGTTGCACACTAACTAAGCCATGCCCCTAATGAGGTCAGAGTTCGTGTCAACATGTACACATCACGGACAAACTGAAATGTTCCACCCACACAGACAGTGTGGTGAAGAATGCGCAACAGCGCCTATTCAATCTCAGGAGGCTGAAGAAATTTGGCTTGTCACCTAAAACCCTCACAAACTTCTACAGATGCACAATTGAGAGCATCCTTTCATGCTATATCACCGCCTGGTATGGCAACTGCACTGCCCACAAGCGCAGGGCTCTCCAGAGGGTAGTGCGGTCTGCACAGCGCATCACTGAGGGCAAACTACCTGCCCTCCAGGACACCTACAGCACCTGATGTCATAGGAAGGCCAAAAAGATCATCAAGGACAACAACCACCCGAGCCACTGCCTGTTCACCCAGCAACCATCCAGAAGACGAGGTAAGTACAGGTGCATCAAAGCTGGGACCGAGAGACAGAAGCAATTTTCAGTCTCAAGGCCATCAGACTGTTAAACAGCCATCACTAACAGAGAGGCTGCTGCCTACATACATACTTGATTGGCCACTTTAACAAATGGATCACAAGTCATTTTATTAATGGAACTTTGCATCTCGTCTATACCGGTCGGTCATGGCCCATCCATATATTCATATGTACGTATTCTTATTCCTTCCCTTTACTTAGATTTGTGTGTTAGATAGTTGTTGTGGCACTGTTACATTACATGTGAGATATTTGTGCACTGTCGGAACTAAAAGCACAAGCATTTTGCTACACTTGCAATAACATCTGCTAACCATGTGTATGTGACCAATACAATTTGATTTGACATGGTGGAACCACCTTTCAGGCCAGAGTGCTTAAAAGGAATTGCTGACAATTTAAAGTCAGACCAGAGTACTTGAGGACATGGTCCACACGTTGAAATGATTAAAACTACAAGACCAGAAAATGTTAAAACCCTCTGAAACTCTCAACGAGTGGAGAAGGTGAAGACTATACCAAACATTCTTACTCTGCAGCTGGGTATTGTGAAGTAGTCTAGGACAATTGACCAAAGACGGGAGGGAAGAACATGTCCCTCTCACCACCGGGTGCTACACCTCCGATGTATCCATTCTAAGAGCACTCCAGAACAAAAGAAGCCTACAACTAAGAAGGACATTGGGTCCTCTGGTGGACAACCAGAGACTTGCATCAAACTACTTCCCATAGACGGACCGAGTGGTTTCAACAGAGAGACGACAGAGAAAGACATCTACTCGTAAATATATGTTGCATTTCTAATCCGAATGAGCGGTTGTTAGGGTGCTAAGTATTCATATTTACAGTGAGCGTAGTTTACAAATGTATGTACGAGAAATTCACTCTCTTTGTCTCTCCCGCTCTTTATCTTTCCCCACCCCCTTTCTGTTGTGTAACAAGCTGTCATATTGGGTTAGTCCACTAGGGACTTTTTATTGCATTATGTCAGTAATCAATAACCTATACCGTGTGTGTGTGTGTTTATGTATTTCTGTGTGATTATTTAGTTAGTTAGTAAACAAATAATAAAGTAAATTTGTGTATCGCTGATTCATCACTTAGGTTAGGGTTCATGCAGATCTACAACATTCAGAATAGACTGATATGAAGAAATGATTCATTGATGACTGGTATGATATCGATATATTCTTGAGTTCATTCGGGAAACGGTAATTCAATAAATAAACTTTTCCCGTGGTGCCTCAAAATCCCAATGAGTTAATTGCTACATGATTAATTTAATCAAGTAATAATTAAACGTAGTAGGTAATTATTCGATGAATAGCAGTCATCACATTGATGATAGTCATGTCACGAGAGTGTCTTTTAGTAGTAGTTTCTTTGCAGCAATTCAAGCAGTCTCCTCTGAACAGTTGAGGTTGAGATGTGTCTGTTACTTGAACTCTGTGAAGCATTTATTTGGGATGCAATTTCCAAGGCTGGTAACTCTAATTAACTTATCCTTTGCAGCAGAGGAAACTCTGAGTCCTCCTTTCCTGTGGTGGTCCTCATGAGAGCCAGTTTTATCATAGAGCGTGATGGTTTTTGCGACTGCACATTTTCCAGATTGACTGACCTTAATTTCTTAAAGTAATGATGGCCTGTCGATTCTCTTTGCTTCTTTGAGCTGTTTTTGCCATAATATGGACTATCTTCTGTATACCAACCCTACCTAGTGTCACAGCCGTTGTAAGGAGGAGAACAAGGCGCAGTGTGGTATGCGTATATTCTTATATATTTTAACAAATGAACACTGAACAAACTAACAAAATAACAAAATGAACCGTGAAGCTATATGGATAGTGCAGACAGGCAACTAAACATAGAACAAGAACCCACAAACGCCAAAGGGCAAATGGCTACCTAAATATGATCCCCAATCAGAGACAACGATAAACAGCTGCCTCTGATTGGGAACCATATCAGGCCACCATAGACATACAAATCACCTAGACCTACAACAACCCTTGACATACAAAACCCCTAGACAATACAAAAACTAACGTACCCACCCTAGTCACACCCTAACCCAACCAAAATATAAAGAAAACAGAGATATCTCAGGTCAGGGCGTGACACCTAGTCACAACACAACTGATTGGCTCAAACGCATTAAGAAGGAAAGAAAGTCCACAAATGAATGTTTAACAAGGCACACCTGTTAATTTAAATGCATTCCGGGTGACTATCTCATGAAGCTGATTGAGAGAATGCCAAGATTGTGCAAAGCTGTCATCAAGGCAAAGGGTAGCTACTTTGAAGAATCTCAAATCGTGTCACGCTCGTCGTTTGGAATGGACCAAGGAGCAGCGTGGTGGGCGTACATTTGTTGTAATTTTGCAAATGTCGCCAACAATAATACAACAAAAACGACGTGAAGCTCCGTAAGGCTATACGTGCACAAACGAAGATAACTACCCACACCTACCAAAAGGAAAAAAGGCTGCCTAAGTATGATTCCCAATCCGAGACAACGATAGACAGCTGTCCCTGATTGAGAACCCTACCCGGCCAAAACATAGAAACAAACAACTTAGAATGCCCACCCCAAATCACACCCTGACCTAACCAAATAGAGAAATAAAACGTGTCTCTAAGGTCAGGGCGTGACAAATCTCAAATATATTTTGATTTGTTTAACAAATGGAAATATATAATGTCGGGGACCGTCGGGGTGTAGTAGAGATCTACTTTCCAGCAACCCTTTTCCTGTTCCAGAACACAGCACAACACCACAGGTGTTCTAATGTAGTGGATGGAGAGAGTGTCTGTGCAAGCATAAAAAAAACGTCTCTACTCACAGCCACTCTGCAGAGGGAAAGAGAGGGGAAGAGACACAGGAAGTATCCCAGTATGCAGTTGGCCAGCTGATAAAAGGTGTCCTCGGAGAGTGCATTCCCTGCCTTGTCACCTGGGCTGTCATAGCCACTCGGAGTGGTCATTAATCAAGCCGTACACACCTGCTGTCACCCCCCCTCCTCTCTCATTCACTTAGCCCGGATAACAGAGCCATGAACAACCCACAATAGTTTTTTCCTCCCATGCTGTTTCTCCTCTCTTTCACACACAAACTCCATCTTTCTCCCTGTCGCTGTCTGAAGCACGTACACACACCGGCAAAGACCACAGACATCTCTCTGAGGCTTTTAGCAGGCAACGCCACACTTCCTAAAAGCTCCTCTCATCCCATCACAGGTTGGCCGGCTGAAAGGTTGCCAATCACTGTGAGTCTCATTAGCAAGGAATGCTACAAACAGATAAACAGACACACACACACACACACACACACACACACACACACACACACACACACACACACACACACACACACACACACACACACATTATATATAATAAACTGAAGCTTCATCACAAATTCTCAAAAAGGAAACAAATATTATTACCTGTTGTAATAAATAATAAAACAGCAAGACCAGAGAACATGGAAAGAAAATAAAGAAAACAATCACTAGCAAGTGAAATACAGGCCTATCAAATAGGCAAAGTCTGTGAATAGAACGTAGTAAATAAATAAACATGTACAGCCACCCAGCCAGAACCAGAGGAGGCTGGTGGGAGGAGCTATAGGAGAACAGGCTCATTGTAATAGCTGGAATGGAATAAATGGAATGGTATCAAACATATGGAAACCACGTTTGACTTCATTCCATGTATTCCATTCCAGCCAATACAATGAGCCCGTTCTCCTATAGCTTCTCCCGCCAACCTTGACTGCTCAGAAGATCCATACAGGCTAACAGCAATCAGCAAATTCATACAGGCTAACAGCAGGTGGCCAGTTCCACAGCCATGATGATGGTGACAGGAGGGAGTCAGACACTATTTCCTCAGAAGCTCTCTTTCCTCAGACATCAGACCACAAATGAGAGTATTTGAACCACTCACCATTTACTTTATCTACATGGGACGACATAGTAAGTATATTTTTCAAATAGTGAAGAAATGGTGAGTATTTCCAACCAGGTTTGTCCTCTGGGTGCTTTGCTGACCTCTAACCCAACAACAGACATCTGGGGGAAATACACGCTCCCCTTGCTACTCTATGGACTCCAACAGGGACAGTCTGAATTGATCTCCAGCACATGCCTCAGGTGACGGATAGCTGGTGCAGAGATCACAGGTAGACAATGGCCCCCACCCCCCTGGCGCACACACACCCATTCAGAGCTTTAACAAACAGATTATCTCTCCGGAGACCAAGCACCAATCGATTACAGAGCCTTAAAAAGATAGAGTTGTGGGGATTTGAAAGAGAGAGAGAGAGAGAGAGAGAGAGAGAGAGAGAGAGAGAGAGAGAGAGAGAGAGAGAGAGAGAGAGAGAGAGAGAGAGAGAGAGAGAGAGAGAGAGAGAGAGAGAGAGAGAGAGAGAGAGAGAGAGAGAGAGAGAGAGAGAGAGAGAGAGAGAGAGAGAGAGAGAGAGAGAGAGGTAGATAGAAAGGCAGAGCGTGAGAGAGGTAGATAGAAAGGCAGAGCGTGAGAGAGGTAGATAGAAAGGCAGACAGAAAGAGGGAGATAGATAGATAGAAAGGCAGACAGAAAGAGGGAGATAGATAGATAGATAGAAAGGCAGACAGAAAGAGGGTGATAGATAGATAGATAGAAAGGCAGACAGAAAGAGGGTGATAGATAGATAGATAGAAAGGCAGACAGAAAGAGGGTGATAGATAGATAGATAGATAGAAAGGCAGACAGAAAGAGGGTGATAGATAGATAGATAGAAAGGCAGACAGAAAGAGGGTGATAGATAGATAGATAGAAAGGCAGACAGAAAGAGGGAGATAGATAGATAGATAGACAGATAGACAGAAAGAGGGAGATAGAAAGGCAGAGAGAGATTAGACCCAACCAAATCATGAGAAAACAAAAAGATAATTACTTGATACATTGGAAAGAATTAACAAAAAAACAGAGCAAACTAGAATGCTATTTGGCCCTAAACAGAGAGTACACAATGGCAGAATACCTGACCACGGTGACTGACCCAAACCTAAGGAAAGCTTTGACAATGTACAGACGCAGTGAGCATAGCCTTGCTATTGAGAAAGGCAGACCATAGGCAGACCTGGCTCTCAAGAGAAGACAGGCTATGTGCACACTGCCCACAAAATTAGGTGGAAACTGAGCTGCACTTCCTAACCTCCTGCCAAATGTATGACCATATTAGAGACACATATTTCCCTTAGATGACACAGATCCACAAAGAATTCGAAAACAAACCCGATTTTGCTAAACTTCCATATCTATTGGGTGAAATACCACAATGTGCCATCACAGCAGCAAGATGTGTGACCTGTTCCCACAAGAAAAGGGCAACCAGTGAACAACAAACACCATTGTAAATACAACCCATATGTATGTTTATTTATTTTCCCGTTTACTTTAACCATTTGCACATAGGTACAACACTGTATATATACATAATATGACATTTGTAATGTCTTTATTCTTTTGGAACTTCTGTGAGTGTAATGTTTACTGTTCATTTTTATTGTTTATTTCACTTTTGTATATTATCTACTTCACTTGCTTTGGCAATGTTAACATATGTTTCCCATGCCAATAAAGCCCCTTGAATTGAAAGCCAGAGAGACAGATAGATAGAAAGGCAGAAAGAGAGGCAGATAGATAGAAAGGCAGAGAGAGAGGCAGATAGATAGAAAGCCAGATAGACAGATAGATACAAAGGCAGAGAGAGAGAGACAGATAGATAGCCTGTCAGAGATAGAGAGAAATAGAAAGCCAGAGAGAGAGATAGATAGAAAGGCAGAGAGAGAGACAGATAGATAGCCTGGCAGAGATAGAGAGAAATAGAAAGCCAGAGGGAGAGATATATAGAAAGGCAGAGATAGAGACAGATAGATAGCCTGGCAGAGATAGAGAGAAATAGAAAGCCAGAGAGAGAGATAGATAGAAAGGCAGAGATAGAGACAGATAGATAAAGCCAGATAGAGATAGATAGAAAGGCAGAGAGAGGGGCAGATAGATAGAAAGCCAGAGAGACAGATAGATACAAAGGCAGAGAGAGATCATCACAGCAGCAAGATTTGTGACCTGTTGCCACAAGAAAAGGGCAACCAGTGAAGAACAAACACCACTGTAAATACAACCCATATTTATGCTTATTTATTTTCCCTTGTGTGCTTTAACCATTTGTACATTGTTACAACACTGTATATATATAATATGACATTTGTAATGTCTTTATTGTTTTGAAACTTCTGTATGTGTAATGTTTACTGTTAATTTTTATTGTTTATTTCACTTTTGTATATTATCTACCTTACTTGCTTTGGCAATGTTAACACATGTTTCCCATGCCAATAAAGCCACTTGAATTGAATTGAATTGAATTGAGAGAGAGAGATAGACTGGCAGAGATAGAGAGAAATGGAAAGCCAGAGAGAGAGATAGATAGAAAGGCAGAGTGAGAGAGACAGATGGATAGAAAGCCAGAGAGATAGAAAGATACAAAGGCAGAGAGAGAGAGAGAGAGAGAGAGAGAGAGAGACAGACTGGCAGAGATAGAGAAATAGAAAGCCAGAGAGAGAGATAGATAGAAAGGCAGAGTGAGGGAGACAGATGAATAGAAAGGCAGAGAGAGAGACAGATGGATAAAGCCAGAGAGATAGAAAGCAAGAGAGACAAATAGACAGAAAGTCAGAGAGAGAGACAGATGGATAAAGCCAGAGAGATAGAAAGCAAGAGAGATAGATAGATAGAAAGGCAGATCAAGAGAGACAGATGGATAGAAAGGCAGAGAGAGAAAGATAGTGAGAGAAGGGCAGAGTGGTGGGGCTGTGTTGGTTTAGAGGCTGAATTGTGTTTCTTTTCACCTGAATCAAAAACCTCTCAGATCAGTCAGTATACAGACACACAACAAATTGTCACATGGTTATTCTAACCCGGCAACATTACATCAGCTTGTGAAATAAATGTTTAATTACATTTCTTGTTGTTGTTGTTGTTTCTCTGTAATACTACTAGCCACCTAGCAATGTTATGAAGTTGGCTTTAGCTAGCCCAGGTTCCCTATCTCCCAACCTCAAAACTGCAGTATCTACCGAGAAGCCATTTCAGGCTATCAATCAAGTTAGAGTAGCTAGCTTATATCTTAGATGGCATGCCTGCTGGCAAGGCTGGTAGACTTTAAAAAAGCAAGCAATAACTATATGTATTGAATAAGACTCAGATTCCTTTCAATATTTTACTCAGATTTGAGCAAAAATGTAGAGAAGCATATTTTGTTTCTTAGAAAAAAAAGAACCACGAGTCAGGACAGCTCAAGAGGTATGCTTATTTTTTTAAATAGAATGAACCATAATTCTCCAACTTATGGTCGGACCTAGCCCCCCTCCGCACCACCCCCCAGCCATCCTCACCTACTTTGTACCCCCTCAGATTTGTTGCATGCATGATGCCCCTTTCCACAGCCTGTGTGACCTCTGACCTGTCACGATCAGCCTGTTTATTTAGAGCCCAGGCCATTTAACGGCCGACTAACTCTCTGCCTCTCCCTCAATTATTCAGCAGCCTGGATGTGTGTATGTTTGTGTGTGTGTGTGCGTGGTCCATCTCTCTGTTGCCCCTCGTGGAAGATGGAGGCTGATGAGAGGGCAGTGGGGGCCACAGGAGGACCAGAGAGCAGGTTTTTAGCTTCCAGGCACAAACACCAATTAGTCTGGATGTGAATGTGGTGCTCCACTCTCTACTGGATTGTTGTAGCCAAGCCAGCTGCTCCATCCAGACCTCAGCCCTGTCCCAGACCAGTCCCAGGCTAGACATACCTTCCACTACCAGCACAGCCAAACCAAATGCCCAGTAGATACAAAGGCATGTTAGGTAGCGAGTAGATTAGTCTGGAGGTAAGGTGAGGCGAACAGACAGAGGGAGTGAAGAGGTAAGAAGTGTGTGTGTGTATGTCTCAACCAGAAGGCCCACATCCTGGCAGTTTGTGAAAGTGAAATTCAGATAAAGCCTGAATTTATAATGTTACTTCCACCCAGATGTCCTAAGCCCCAGGACACATTAATGAGTAAATGTCACTGTTTTCATCTCTTTTCTCATTGCTCTTTGACTCCACTGTTCAAAGGCTGAGAAGCCCCTTGTATGCCCTTTTATGAAATCAATACTTTCCGCTGCCCACCTAATAAAAGTCCTATAAAAGCGGAATGAAGATTGACGGTACGCACGCACGCACACACACACACACACACACACACACACACACACACACACACACACACACACACACACACACACACACACACACACACACACACACACACACACACACACACACACACACACACACACACACACACACACACACACACACACACAGACACACACAGGACTAGGCTGACTCTTTACTTTCAACATGGGTCATTATCTTAATTAATTTGTCAGTCTATTTGCTGACCCAAGAGAAAGGCATGCTAAAATACCCCCTTCTCTTCTCCTCCCTATTCCTCTCCGCTCGTATCTCTGTCCTTTCCTCTTCTCTCCTCACCTCATCTCTCTCCTTTACTCCCATTTCCTCATGTCACCTCACTTCTCATATTTCTCCTCCCTTCCCGGCCATTCCTTTCTTTTCTATATTTGTCTCTCTTCATCTCATTTCACCACTTCCCCCTTCACTCCTCTATCCTCATGTCCTCTCCCCTCTCCAGTGACCAGCCTGCTCTGGTCTAATCCTCCAGAGGGTCCTACAGTACTAGGAGAGCTGGTCTCTGTGGCCCCTCTGTGCCTCTGACAGAACTCTCCTCTGGGGCCTAGCTGCGCCTTATACTACCCACCACCATAACCCAGACACCAGCTGGTCTGGGCCAGTCTTATGCCGTCACCCAGAAGAAATACATCTGTTTCCAGTTCAAAGAGGAAAAGAGGGATAAAGAGAGAGTAATACAAATGCAGTAATTGTTGAGAATGCATTCATGAGAACGAATCAAAACATGCAGGAGAAGAAAGAGGTTTAAGATAAGCTTGTCCCTGAACCCTGGTTGGTAGTATTGATTGGATAGAATAGTGCCCAGAGAAAAAACAGAAAGGGAAGAGAACGTAAGACATAATAACAAGATGTCAACAGCTTAAAGCTCTACAGAATACTGTGTAGATATGTCGCCAGGGATGAATAGAGTGAACATGTACTGTATGTATTATTGTGTGTGTTATTGTGTTGTTGTGCATTAAATGTTTATCTGTTGCTTGCAGAATAGATGCTTGTTAGTTTGTTCCCATTCATGTGACATTACCTTCTCTTTATTCAGGCAAACCATGAAATCAGCCCAACCACAGAAGGTCATATGAATCTTTCCACATCATCAGCCAATATTGTTTACAATTTTCAATTGAATGTTTTCCCAGAACATCTCCACATACTTGACAAAAGCCTGCAAAAATGTGCAGTAAACAGATAGGAACAAGGCCAAGCAAAAATAGAGACGTGTTTCACTGACTCCGGGCAAACTATGGATTGGCTCTGGTTGTGTGTGGAGAGAGGGTAAGAAAAGCAGGGTTCTAATATAGCAGCCGCAGCATGAGGCCCTGCTTCAATATAGGCTCAACGGCAGGAGAGATCAGTCCCAGCCAGGTACCTTTAAGCAACCTGCCTCCATCACCACTCCAGGGGGGGGGGGTGAATTAGGGAAAGACAGCTCGTGTCTGTGTTTCTGGAAGAGTGGAATGTATGGTGGTATGTTAGAGGATGTGTAAGTGAAACTCCATGCTTTGGATCAGGGCCACTGCCAAAAGTGTGTTTGAGTGTGTGCATCAGAGTACAGTGTGCATATCTCTGTATGTGTATGTGTGTGTCTCTAGGGTCACCTCTGGGTCCCATTGAGGAGGAGCTCTGTCCATGTGATTTATGGCTCTGGTAGCTCCAGCAGGCAGGGCCTATTTTCCCAGAGGTCTTTGCACAGTGGCTAAAATAACATAGTTCTCCTCCTCACGCCATCCTGTTTCCTTTCTTCTCTAGATGAGGGTGGAGCCCTGCCAAACCAGCCCCTGATCCTTCTACCTCTCTTCCCTTTCCTTCTCCCTTTTCCTTCCCCCATCTCTCTCTCTCTACCCCTTCCCTCAAGCCTCTGTTGCCCTCTTAGCTTTAATAGAGCACTGTTCCCTCTGTCTGCAGACTGACCTCTCCACCCTCTCAATTTCTCTCAAGGACCTCCACACTTTCCAACCATTCCCATTAAAAACTCCTTGAACCAGACCTGTTGCAATATCTTCTTTATAAAGTCCTAAATAGAGTTTTTGTCCAATTCCATTTTCCATTCGTTGAATGCTTTTTCTTCCCACAAAGATCGATAAGGGGGAATAGACCATGAAAAGGGAATACGTGTTGAGAAACTTTATCTAGCGGTAGAAGTAAAAATAACATGCAAGGAGGAGCCATTTGACTCAATATCCACACAGAACATTCCTTGAAAAAACAGAACAAAAAAAATCTCTCCACACTTTCAACCAATCAGATCACTTCTCTTTTCTTCTTCTGTTGCCGTGACAAATGTTTCTCCTGACTGAAGCCACAGCTTGGATATCTGGTCCTCAACTAGCCTAGCCGTATTAATTACCGTTATTAAGCAATTCATTAGCAGATGAGAGAAAGATAATGCCAACCTGTATTTACTGGGAATAGCCAGGAGGGTGGACGTGCGGAGCGTGACGGATATCAGCCAAGCGCAGAAGTGACATTAACCTTTTGATTAGCAGAGTAATAGGCAGATGGTCGGACTGGCGCATCCGTTCTCCAAGTGGAGGAAGAGAAAAAAAAAAAAAGATAATGATGCCACCGGCGGGATGAATGTCTATCAGTGTTCGATGACATCATCCCTATGCTCCTTCCAGTTACGCAGTCATCTGTGGAACTGGATTAGTCTTGTTATCCGCCCCGCTTTCCCTCTACAAGACAGAGCCCATATGCAAAAGATTATTCCAGCTGTTTTGTCACTCATTACAAATTGCATAATTTAAAAAGATTGACAAGTATCTGACAACAAAAAGGAAAAGTCATGAACTATCGTTGGTTCTCATGGGATTTCTTTCAGTCATCAGGGGAGGCTCATCTAGTCAAGCCCAGTCAAAAATGAATCATCGTTTGCAGATTCGATTGAAAAATTCTATTTGATTGAAACAATTCAATAAACAATCAGTGTGTCACTGTGAGAGAGCCAAAAACAGCTCTGCAATGTGTGCAATGTGAATCTTCAAGATGCAAAGAAGTCCTGGGAAATCACTTGAGAATAATTCCAGAGTTGTGCCCATCAACTGTTCATCACAACAGACCACTCCATCAGCCTGGCCACTTTACATAACTGGATCTCTTCATGCATAATGCAGCAGCCGTACCGTACTCCCCATCTCAAACCACAGATGCAGACTGACACTTGATGATGCGGGCAACCGGGTACCAACCAAGGCACCAAACAGAGCTGCCGTGTACAAAAGAGTTTACCCAGAGCGACCACATAGTAAAAGAAGGCTTCGGCCTGATGCCGTTGACGCCAAATTAACGGTGTATTGTACCATAACCACTGAGTAGTTAGTTAAAATGGACATGCTCTCTTTCAAACAAAATGTATTTTAGATAAAAACCTGGTAATAGAAGCAAAGCTGGCAATAGTCTAGTACTAGATTAGTGTCCTCTCTATGGACAGAGACGGTCTCTGAGTACCTGGTGTCCCAGTAATGAAGCATAGAGCCCATTCATCACACCCCTACCAACCCCCCTGCACCCCCTGTGTGCACCCATCACCCGCCCTTGTCGCCAATTATGCCATGCTTTCCATGCAATTTAAATACATTAGCAGGCTCCACGCATATTCAGAGGATGCTGATGAGCCCTGTGGTCTATTCCTGGGGCAATGGTGATATCACGCCCATTATGCTTTAATAATGCAAATTGTATCCTCATTTAAGGGCTTGAGCTGGAACCACCTGCCACCCAGCTCTCGGGGGAACACTCTACTACTGCTGGAGCACAGGAGGCTGGTGAGAGGAGAACGGTTCACAATAATGGCTGGGATGGAGTGAATGGAATGGTATCAAACTCATGGAAACCACATGTTTGATATGTTTGATACTATTCCATTAATTCTGTTTCAGAAATTACAATGAGCCCATCCTCCCCAATTAAGGTACCATCAGCCACCTCTGTGCTGGAGATATGGAGGACCAGAGAGGTTTCTCTCTCTCTCGCTTTCTCTCGCTCTCTAACAGAGCTCTCTTTCCTTACTCTTACTCTTTCCCTTTATCCTTCGTTACTCTCTCTACCTTCTCATCTATTCTCCCACCCCTTTCTCCCTTTCCACACTCTCTCTCCCTGCTCCCTCCCCCTGTCCTCCTCTGTCCCTCTATATGTGTCCCAGACACCGTTGCTAACTCTGGTTGCGCTCTTGACAATACAATTTTAGCCAACAAGGTGTTCTTTAGTGACGCCAATTAGGCCGTGTGCAGATTAAGCATCACAATAGAGCGCTTAGGGAGAAAGCAATAGGTTTACTCTCTAAACATGCCCGCTGCTTTGGAATAAGGACAGAAATCAATAGGCACTCGTGTAATTCACTTCACAGCAGATAACTGCAGTGGGGAGGGCTGGGTAATGAGACGATAGCCAATGAGACTGGCAGAATGGCCCTTGTGTGCTGAGACCCATAAGGAGCGTGTGAATCATATACTGTAGCAACAGATCACGAAGGCAGAAGAGTGAGTGTTTTAGAGTGCTGAGGACTAGAGAGTTATCATAACCATGGAGGGCAGGGGATGGACACAGAAGGAGGTGGGGGAAGGAAGGAGAGAAGGTGCTATTATTCCCTGTTCACTGTTCGTAAGACATAATAGCCCACGGTAGCCTTTTCTATCCATGTAGGCTTCTTCATATTCCAATACTAACCTGATCACCCTCTCTCTGTTACCCTGCTGTGATGGAATTTGACCAAAAACCTAAGTGAGGAATTCACCACTACAGCTATTCTGTTGGATTTTCACGTGATTCATACAGTATGGCAGTAAGACTGTGTGTATGGGTGTGGTAAGGGAGTATTAAAAAAGGCGCCTCTCTTCTCTCAACTCCTTAACCTAAGACGTTTCTGGAATAATCAATGTCCAACTCTCTGATGACATCATTTTTACTTCCAGCTGCTCCCAGAGCCAATCGATTGCGCAAGTATTCGGGAAGCAAGATTGAAGAATAATTTCCACACGGATTTTCAATTATAAACTGCTAAACATCTGCAATAAAGAGGGTGGCGGGGAGGCAGTGTGATCCATCACCATAGCGATCGTGTAGATGGGAGTGATAACACGGGAACAGCCGTCAGGGAAGAGGAATGCCCCTCCAGCTGCCTGCCTCTCGCTCTCTCACACACACGACTAGGATCAATCAACTGAGAAAAATTCACCCCCACCCAACAAACGTACACCTCTCTCTCTCTCTCTCTTAGTCTCTCTCTCTCTCTCTCTTAGTCTCTCTCTTAGTCTCTCTCTCGCTTAGTCTCAGTCTCTCTCTCAGTCTCTCTCTTAGTATCTCTCTCTCTCTCTTAGTCTCTCTCTCTCTCTCTCTCTCTCTCTCTCTCTCTCTCTCTCTCTCTCTCTCTCATCACTCTCATTTTCTCCCTGTTTACCAGCCTCTCACTCAATAAATCCATCCTCCATATCTCTCTCGCTCTCTTTTTCTATATTCTCCCTCTTCCCCTCTCCCTCTCTTCTTGGTAACAGCCATGTCGTGATCCTTCGCATTCTTAAAGTAAACATTTACACTCTCTTTTTCTCTCTCTGAACCACTTTACCTCCTCTTCCCGCCATCATTGTGCTTTGTTTGCCCATGTCTGTCCTGAGCCTCCTGTCTCTCAGCTCTGTGTGCTCCATAGACTTCACAGTGTCCCGTGCACCTGTGTGGCGCATATTAAATACCATGTAAGCCAATAAGCCAGAGGAATGTGTTTTCAGTAGGAGAGTAATCTGCCACAAGCCTTTGCAGGAGATGTACTCCTGTATGTATGTGGAAGTGTTTTCTTTTAAATGTATATTGAATGGCTACATGAGCTGCTTTGCCACTTAATGTAGCCTATTCGTTACCCTTCCTGGTTTTCCATACTGATGAAGATGGGCAGCACAAGCAGCCAATGACATTCCAGCTCCTCTGGTGCAATGTGTGTTCAGCCAATAGAAGACAAGACATTCGTTAGCCAGAGTACCACAATGCTATTGGTTGAAATGTCATGATGATTTCCTACCTTGTATCAATACTTCAAATATATGAGATGACAGTTCATAAAAATGCTAATTAATAGAGTTAAGGTAAGAGCAAATATGGAAAAATGGCCACAAACCAATCCAGCCATTTGAGCCAGGAGTGGTGAGATGATGACACAGTGTGGTAATTGAATCCTTGCCCAGTGAGATCAGAGGGCTGAAAATCCTAATTCCACACTGGATTAGCTCAGTGGGGATTGAGTTAATTTGATCCACATGCAGAGGAACAGTATGAGCAGGAGAGATAATCCCAGATCCTATGCACACCAATGGGTGGTGAACCCCACCAAGCATCTGGCAACAGAGCTGAAGCAGGAGCAACCTGTCGCTGTGTGTATGGTTATGCTGTAACGGATTGTGTGGTATGTGTGTTCTAAACACAACTACACGCACGCACGCACGCACGCACGCACGCACGCACGCACGCACGCACGCACGCACGCACGCACGCACACACACACACACACACACACACACACACACACACACACACACACACAGTCTGCCCCCCTCCCTTGTGTGTTGGCCATCTGAGGATCATTGATTAATTAATAGTGAGTGATTTCTCATCTTTAGGACCTTTAATTACACAGGGCCCAGCGCACAAGGACAGGGGGGTCGTGGTCGTGCCGATGCACTTCATCACACACGCCACGGGAACACATGTGTGTGCGTGTGTGTCAGGCCCTGTCAGCCAGCATAACATTAGCCCACTGCCTGTCTGGATCGCAGCCTGGATCCCACCAGTACACACTGGGGGGACCACACACTCCTGCTCAGAATACAGCCTTGTCTCAACACCTCCAGGTCAGAACATCATGGGACAACAAAGAACCCTACTGTACACTACATGTTAGGGTATAATTAGATGCAGTCCTTAACAGAGCGTCCTTCACTGTAAAACACCAAACTGCCATTCCAATACTAACGTGTCCCTCCCACAATGCCATCTGTTATGACTCAGGCACTGGGAGGCACGTGGCTCATTGATTCCCTATCAGATACACTCATGAGTGTATGGACTAGCAGCCACTGCTCTGAGCCCCACCATGACACAGCAAAACAGCCTGCTGCGCTGTACATTGCAGGCTAAACACTTCTCCTTGGCTGGAGCAAAGACCCTGCTACAGTACACACACTCCCTTGCTACTTCGGCCTAATGACGGTCTATTTTAAGCATACTGTAGGTTAACCGAGAGAGCGTCTAAACATAGTAGCATCAGAATTAGAATTTAGTATGGGTATGTCTTGTTCTTCTTCCTGTTCTTAATGGGGATTCTGTATGTGACGGATCTGAATTAGACGCTGGGGTTTCCAGAGGGCTATTTCTGCTTCTGGGGAGGGAAAGAAAGCAGTTCGAAGGCAGCTGAAAGGCACAGCAGTGTAGAGGACCCTGTCCAGGCTGTGTTCAGCTGCATTACCACCATCCATCAACCCTCAAGGAAAAGACGGAGAAAAAACCCTGTCGATACAACATTTAGCTTAGCAATCACAAGTTACTAATTTATTTACATTCCTAATATATTTACTTTTTTCGTTGGGGGTGATAAATCGCAGGTGGCCCGGGAAAGGGATTTGATGATTTAGGGCCCAATTCGAGCCCCAAAATTGGTTTCTGCCAGCCTAATACATCATACGGAATTAAAAGGTGATTGTGGTGTGAGGTGAACCTGGGCCGGGGAGCGATGGAGGTAGCTCAGCCACACTGACACATCACTCACACCGGCCCCACTCAGACAGAGACGGATGGGGCCCCGAGCCAGTGTAAATTGCTGATCTGATCATTAGATGATAACAAAGATGAATCAAGATAAGGATGGAGAAAGAGTGGGAGAAAGAGAGAGCGACAGAGAAAGAGAAAGAGAGAAGAGATCGAGAGAGGGAGAAAGAGGGAGATTGGGTTTCTACTAAGCTAACATATAGCAATGTTTTAAGATGGTCATACCTTGGATCATTTTGCTATTCAATTTAGAATTGTAGGACCCTTGTAGTTATATAAAACATTTAAATCTTTATTATTTGTGTCACGACTTCTGCCGAGGTCGGTTCCTCTCCTTGTTCGGGCGGTGTTCTGCGGTCGACGTCACCGGTATTCTAGCCATCGCCGATCCATTTTTCATGTTCCATTTGTTTTATCTTGTTTTCACACTCACCTGGTTTCAATTCCCTAATTACATGTTGTATATGTTCCCTCTGTTTCCCCCGTTGTCCTTGTCGGGAATTGCTTATTGTAAGTACGTGTGCTATGTGTGACTGATGCACTATGGGTTTTGTGCCCATGTGTTTGTTGTTTTTGTATGCCGGTAGTTATGTTTATTAAACGTCTCTGGCTATCTACCAAGTTCTGCTCTCCTGCGTTTGACTTCCCTGCCACCAGTTACGCACCCCTTACAATTTGAGGAAATATTGAATTTGGCCTCGCTGTTAGCCTATAGAAACACATTAAATAACAGTTGTACATGACAAAACAGATAAATCAAAAGAAAGTATGTTTTGAAGTGTCTGTCCTATATCTGTTTTTGTTGTTTTCTACCCATATACCCATACTTTTTTGGGTCAGAAAACAATTTCAATACTTACAACTAGAGGTCGACTGATTATGATTTTTCAACGCCGATACCGATACCGATTATTGGAGGACCAAAAAAAGCCGATACCGATTAATCGGACAATTTTTAAAAATGTATTTGTAATAATGACAATTACAACAATACTGAATGAACACTTATTTAAACTTAATATAATACATCAATAAATTCAATTTAGCCTAAATAATGAAACATGTTCAATTTGGTATAAATAATGCAGAAACAAAGTGTTGGAGAAGAAAGTAAAAGTGCAATATGTGCCATGTAAGAAAGCTAACGTTTAAGTTCCTTGCTCAGAACATGAGAACATATGAAAGCTGGTGGTTCCTTTTAACACGAGTCTTCAATATTCCCAGGTAAGAAGTTTTAGGTTGAAGTTATTATAGGAATTATAGGACTATTTCACTCTATACCATTTGTATTTCATTAACCTTTGACTATTGGATGTTCTCATAGGCACTTTAGTATTGCCAGTGTAACAGTATAGCTTCCCTTCCTCTTCTCGCTCCTACCTGGGCTCGAACCAGGAACACAACGACAACAGCCACCCTCGAAGCAGCGTTACCCATCGCTCCACAAAAGCCGCGGCTCTTGCAGAGCAAGGGGAACAACCACTCCAAGTCTCAGAGCGAGTGACGTTTGAAACGCTATTAGTGCGCACCCCGCTAACTAGCTTGCCATTTCACATCGGTTACACGAGCCTAATCTCGGGAGTTGATAGTCTTGAAGTCATAAACAGCTGCTGGCAAATGCACAAAAGTGCTGTTTGAATTAATGCTTACAAACCTGCTGGTGCCTACCATCGCTCAGTCAGACTGCTCTATCAAATCATAGACTTAGTTATAACATGATAACACACAGAAATACGAGCCTTAGGTCATTAATATGGTCGAATACGGAAACTATCATCTCGAAAACAAGACGTTTATTCTTTCAGTGAAATACGGAACCGTTCCGTATTTTATCTAACGGGTGGCATCCCTAAGTCTAAATATTCCTGTTACATTGCACAACCTTCAATGTTATGTCATAATTACGTAAAATTCTGGCAAATTAGGGGGCCCAAACTGTTGCATATACCCTGACCTCTGCGTGCAATGAACACAAGAGAAGTGACACAATTTCAGCTGGATAATATTGCCTGCTAATCTGGATTTCATTTAGCAAAATATGCAGGTTTAAAAATATATACTTCTGTGTATTGATTTTAAGAAAGGCATTGATGTTTATGGTTAGGTGCACATTGGCGCAACGATTCGCACCGCATCGATTATATGCAACGCAGGACACGCTAGATTAACTAGTAATATCATCAACCATGTGTAGTTAACTAGTGATTATGATTGATTGATTGATTGTTTTTTATAAGATAAGTTTAATGCTAGCTAGCAACTTACCTTGGCTTACTGCATTCGTGTAACAGGCAGTCTCCTCGTGGAGTGCAATGAGAGACAGGTGGTTAGAGCGTTGGACTAGTTAACTGTAAGGTTGCAAGATTGAATCTCCCGAGCTGACAAGGTAAAAATCTGTCATTCTGCCCCTGAACAAGGCAGTTAACCCACCGTTCCTAGGCCGTCATTGAAAATAATAATGTGTTCTTAACTGACTTGCCTAGTTAAATAAAGATTAAATAAAGGTGTAAAAAAAAAGGGTATCGGCCAAATCGGTGTCCAAAAATACCGGCCATTCCGATTAATCGGTTGACCTCTACTTACAAAATTAATAATAATTAGTGTGGAAAGTTGTGCATGTCCGTGGCAAATTAAACTGAAGTTGGAGGGGAGGAACGGGGAGGCGATCAGAGCTTGGGTTGACCTTAGACAGCCTTAGGGTCCGCACACAAACACACAGCGTGGTTATGAGTGATGTTCTACTGGGACTCTCATCATTGCTAGCGTCTCAGACGTTGAGTATGGCTGTAAATCGCAGGCTGAAGCAGGCAGGGGTCAGGGTGACAGTGTGTGGCACGGGAGGGACGGGTCATCTCTACCTTACAGAGGGCTCCTGTCAACGCCTGAGTAAGGTTGCCACCTTACATTGCCCGGTGTCCAGGACAAGTGAAAAACACAACTGTTTTAGTGCTTTAAGAATGCACTCATTGAAACAACTCTCCAATGTATTAGGCCTCTCTATCACCACCAACGGCTATAGGGCACTCATGAGTGGATACGAATAGAAACATACTTACTGAATAGAATGGAACACTGGGGAATGTAGCTCAACTTCTATAAGAGTCCCTTCAGTACAAACTCCAAAAGGAAGACAAATGACTGAGTAACTGTCTGACAACACATCCAAAGAGAGCTTGTATGACTTTATCTGCCCCCCTGCTGCATAGCCTGAATAGGTTACAGAGAGCAACAGCAACTAGCAGTGAAGAGGGACCAGAGTAATCTGTATAGATTAGCACTCCTGAGTCCCATGAGCTTCCCTCAGATACAAGGTCAAAGTGAGAAGAGCTCCATATAGTTGCAGCCCAGCACAACTCACAAACAAATGCAAAATACAGCACACAAAAGACAAACACACACACCTCACACCAGAACATCCAACATACAAAAGACACACACACACCGCACACCGCAACATCCAACACACACACACCTCACACTGCAACATCCAACACACAAAAGACACACACACACACACCTCACACCGCAACATCCAACACACAAAAGACAAACACACACACCTCACACCGCAACATCCAACACACAAAAGACACGCACAAACCTCACACTGCAACATCCAACACACAAAAGAGACACACACACCTTACACTGCAACATACAATGTCCTTTATTAATATGTATATTTAAAATCATCACTATGATTGTAGATGACATCTAATCTATAATTCACACTGGTGCCAACAGGGGTATTAAAAAAGTGTGTGTGTCCGTGCACCGGTGCAGATGAGTGGGCGGAACTATCAAAGTATTTGTCCTTGCCAAACCACACTGAAAATTACAATGTAATGGAAAACGTCAATAAGAACATTGAATACAGGATCAATCTGGGTGTCTCAGGCCTATGCTACGCCTCCTTTTTCAATTCATTTGAATGGCATTTCCTTTCTCTCTCTCTCCGGTAATTACCATAAGGCTTTAGGAGACTAATGACATCTCTAAACTCGCCTGGACCTGAGCAGCATTTTAAACTACTGCAGGTATGAATGAGTCTCTCTGCCTCGTGTACCGTATCCCTGGGTACTTTGACAAACCCATGGTATGATTTTAAATAGAGTTAATATTTCTTTAAAAAAATTAAAATATATTTTAAACTTTTTAGGTAAAAACCTGCAGTCAACTTGTGCACTTGGTTACAAAATAAAGCAGATTACATTTTTAATTTTACCTGTTAAATTATTTTTCATTATGAAGCTTGACTGGTAGTTCCCTAAAACAGCTGAGCCAGTCACAAGTTGTTTGTTTACAAGTGCACAACAACAAGAGACCGGAGCCTCATGAGTCACTCTCACTGTTGAGCAGCATGCGCCAGGTGATTTAGTAACACTTGTATGGAATTCACAAGTACATATTTGCCATCTACAGTTGAAGTCGGAAGATTACATACACTTAGGTTGGAGTCATTAAAACTCGTTTTTCAACCACTCCACAAATTTCTTGTTAACAAACTATAGTTTTGTAAGTCAGTTAGGACATCTACTTTGTGCATGAAACAAGTAATTTTTCCAACAATTGTTTACAGACAGATTATTTCACTTAGAACTCACTGTATCACAATTCCAGTGGGTCAGAAGTTAACATACACTAAGTTGACTGTGCCTGTAAACGGCTAGGAAAACTCCAGAAAATGATGTCGTGGCTTTAAAAGCTTCTGATAGGCCAATTGACATCATTTGAGTCAGTTGGAGTTGTACCTGTGGATGTATTTCAAGGCCTACCTTCAGACTCAGTGCCTCTTTGCTTGACATCATGGGAAAATCAAAATAAATCAGCCAAGACCTCAGCAAAAAAATTGGAGACCTCCACAAGTCTGGTTCATCCTTGGGAGCATTTTCCAAACGCCTGAAGGTACCACGTTCATCTGTACAAATAATAGCACGCAAGTATAAACACCAATGGACCACGCAGCTGTCATACCGCTCAGGAAGGAGATGCGTTCTGTCTCCTAGAAATGAGCCTACTTTGGTGCGAAAAGTGCAAATCAATCCCAGAACAACAGCAAAGGACCTTGTTAAGATGCTGGAGGAAACAGGTACAAAAGTATCTATAACCACAGTAAAACGAGTCCTATATCTACATAACCTGAAAGGCCGCTCAGCAAGGAATAAGCCACTGCTCCAAAACTGCCATAAAAATGCCATTGTTAAGTTTGGAGGAAAAAGGGGGAGGCTTGCAAGCCAAAGAACACCATCCCAGCCATGAAGCACGGGGGTGGCAGCATCATGTTGTGGGGGTGTTTTGCTGCAGGAGGGACTGGTGCACTTCACAAAATAGACAACATCATGAGGACGGAAAATTAGGTGGATATATTGAAGCAACATCTCAAGACGTCAGTCAGGAAGTTAAAGCTTCGCAAAGGGTCTTCCAAATGGACAATGACCCCAAGCATACTTCAAAACTTGTGGCAAAATGTCTTAACTTCTTGCAACTATAGGGGGTGCTGTTTCAAATTAGCATAATTGTCTCTACAGATTAAACTGCCTAGTACTCAATTCTTGCTCGTACAATATGCATATTATTGTTATTATTGGATAGAAAACACTCTCTAGTTTCTATAGCCGTTTGAATTATGTCTCTGAGTGAAACATAACTCATTCTACAGCACTTTTCCTCCCAGTGTGTGAGATTTAGACATCTTGGCCTCTGGTTCCAGATCAGTTTAAAAGTCTCTGTTAATCCTATGAGATACAAACACTGCCCACGCCTTCCTCTAGATGTCAGTAAGTGGTGACAATTTGAATGGAGTCGATTGCGCAATCATTGGCTCTATTTTTATTTATTTATTTTATTTTACCGTTATTTTACCAGGTAAGTTGACTGAGAACACGTTCTCATTTGCAGCAACGACCTGGGGAATAGTTACAGGGGAGAGGAGGGGGATGAATGAGCCAATTGTAAACTGGGGATTATTAGGTGACCATGATGGTTTGAGGGCCAGATTGGGAACTTAGCCAGGACACCGGGGTTAACACCCCTACTCTTACAATAAGTGCCATGGGATCTTTAATGACCTCAGAGAGTCAGGACAC